>NC_092796.1:20837368-21139422 GCF_918797505.1 Bemisia tabaci
AAGAAAAAAATTTAATCGTATATTTTTTTACTGGTTTTTTCTCCTTCTTCATCGCTCTGTTTTCAACTATACTGTGAATTCAGGCGAAGTAATACAAATCTATCTTGTTTGCTGCCACTACAGTTATAATCCCAAACCCACCTCATATACATATTATTAAAATGTTTAATCTTTTACTGTCATACATTTAGTGAGCGTCCACTCGGTCAAATATTATCACTGTTTCCAACAAAATTGCCTTTCCTTCATGCTATATTTTAAAAATTTTTGCAACACATTCTGTCATCATGAAAAAATATATCTGCTTTTAACGATAGTTATGTTATACTACAAAGAGTTTGCAGTGGAAATACACAAGCTGTAATGTGTCCTCTGCCCGAAAATTTCCTCCAGAAGAAAATTTTGGAGTGAAAAAAAGCAAGAAAGAGAAAAAAACCTGAAAAACCTGAATAACTGGCAATGAATGCAAAGCAATCTATAATTGCAGATTTATTGAGAGATGCAAACTCCTTATTGATAAACAGGTATTAGAAAAGTTGAACTGGTTTTTTTTCAAGGAGTAGGGTCCTCAAAGGACGTTTCAACTTATAGGTGAGTTATGATAGTGTGTGGAGGAAGAAGGAGTGGGTTCAAAAAATAGAAATTTCAAAGAAAAATACAGCTCTGATGTAAATTTTATTGTAACTAGACGTTTGAAGTGAGTCTATGTTCATATAGTTCAACTGTCAAATGGGAAATTATAGCAAAGTTTTTGAACGAATCAAAATATTCTCTATCATTTGTCTAATGCAATCTAACGACAGTAATAAAATTACTCGGCACCTTTTCTGTAGATCATCTTGTCAAATATGCGGACTCGAAGTTGTATGTTCTTGCATTTGGAGTGGATTTCAGGCGCACAATGAATCTGGTCGGTATGCAGTGGGATCTGTTAAAATATGGTTTAGTTTCTGGATCTGAAGAATGGAAGTTAATCTCCATATCGATGGACTTGGATATTGGTTTTAAATTCGGATTCCTCAAGGTTGATCACCTAGAAACTATTCTTTTTTAGAACCTTCCAATTCGGCGTCTCATCGCATGTTTTTAAAGGGGGGCTCTGACCCTTCCTTCCCTTATTAAGGGGCAGTAACCGTGGGGGGCTTGTTGGGGGTCGTGTCAACGAGGTGTCCTCTGTTGGTGCTTTTAAAGGGTCAAATGTGGCCATTTAGGTGGTAAGGTTTTTTGAACTCCGCTCACTTGGAAGGAAGGGGGAAGGGTCCCGAAATTGACCATAGACGTACCTAGGTCATTTTGCTAGGGAAGGAGGGGGGTTAGGGAGCACCTTCAGGAAATTTTTGAAATTTTTAAATCTACATATTTGGGCGCATTTTGAGGTTCCCGTGACTCAGATTTTCCATCAATTTCTGCAGAATAACTACGTTTTTTTTTTTTTACTTACAGCGAAGAATACTTTCGAATTGCTGCATTCAATTGAGCCCGAAATTTTTTGAAATTTTTAAGCTATTTGGACACATTTTGAGGCTTTCGACGTAAAAATTTCAGAAAATACTAATTAGATAAACACTGTGTTTTCATTTAAGATTCTGCATTAAGAATGATAATCAGCCTCGACGAAGGCTTTCTCCCCCCATCCAGAATTTCTGGGGGAGGGGGCCAGATGTCACTATTTTCGATTTTAGGGGGGGGGGGGGGCTGGACCACGGGGCTTCATACCCATAAGAGGTTCCTACTTCCCCTTTTTTTAGTCCTATCATCAAAAAATAATTATACCACAGTCGAACGCCTTCAAAACAATCTATTGAAACCATGTGAGTGTGCTTGTTCAACAGTTATGTTGTTGAACGTTTTGAACGTGAGAAGCATCTCGAATCCTCTCAATTTGACAATACTTAAGTGTTATTTCTTCATTTCAATTTCGGGTTCTTCTCATCCTATGGGCGCGCAAACAAACATGCTAACACAGTGAGCTGGGATTATCGTCAATTATATCAGTGGGGTAATTAACGACAGCGATGCCGTTTCGGAAGGAAAACTGTAGCGTAATATTTTCGTGACGCTCAAGAGATTCCCTCGAAACACGAGCGACCGAAGAGGTACCAGTATCGTGTCACAAAATTATACCAGCGTGGGCACAGTAAGCGAGGCCGGAAAGAGTTGGGGGAAGGAATGGATCCTGCTGGAAAGAAAGCTGGAAACCCCAGGGAAAGCGACCAAAATTACTACAAAGTCAGGGTAGGGGACCAAAATTACTAAAAAGTTAGGGAAAAATTGCATCACGGAAATCGCGAATCTTAACGTGCAGTATCATATCATTTCAGCTTTTCTCTTCCCTGGTAAAAATTGGCAGTAGAATCTGTGTTCCAAAATACCATAGACCTACAGCCGGCTGTAAGATTTCCAATAGCTTCTATAGCCGGCAACACAATTTCTTATAGCCTTTTATAGCCGATGGTGATTAAGCAATAGTCTGGCTATAAAGTGTATGCTAAACGTAACTAATCACGGATACCAGGACTTAGTGAGTTTTTGGACCACCGCTCTCTTTTTAAGCCGTATTATCTTGATTTATTTTGCGAGGAAAACTCCGTACTTTTGAAGGATGCCTGCCATTCCTAATATTTTGGAGCGCCTTCAATTTCGTATGATACTGTGCAATACCTCTGGTGTGAAATAGTTGCTTCAAGCGCCGTGGTACGCTGCGGCGCGGCGCGGGCAGAGCAAAACGCGCACTGGCGCCTACAAACCTAACGGAGATACTTCACGCATTGCGTAATGCGTGAAGTATCCCTGTTAGGTTTGTAGGCGCCAGTGCGCCGCCGCTCCGCTTTGTGTTAGGCTCGAATATTTGATCTCGTGGAGTCAGCGTTTCTCAACTCATGACTTTGAAATGTTTGCACAATCTGTATGGATTATTCTCATTTTAATGGATGAAAAAAAATATGTAGTGAAGGAAAATATAATGTGCGTTTTGTAAATATTAAGGTGATTCGGTACAACTTTAAGGATTTACAAAGCACACGAATTTCTACGCAATTTCTTATAGCCTTTTATAGCCGATGGTGAAAAGCAACAGCCAGGCGATAAAATGTAAAACCCGGCGATAGGAACTATAGCCCGGCTGTATAATATTTATCGCTTCGTGTAGCCCGGCCTCATGATTTTTTCCACTTTCTACAGCCAGCCATATGATTTTCTATCGCCCTCCTCAGTCGGCTATAAGAACTCCTATGGTATTTTGAAACGCAGCTCCTATCGCCAATTTTTACCAGGGTTTTTCGAATCAAATAATTTTAAAATTATGAACTAGGATGCGTATTTGGAGGCCTTCTTTCAACAAAAAAAATAGAGCATGTTCCGATAGAGTTGCTGAAACGTTGCGGTTGAGACGTTTCCTAAAATGTTTTCCTTAACTAATGTTAAAAACAGGAAAAAAATCACGAATAAAAACGCGTAGTCTTAGTTTGGCTTTGGCGGCGCTATTAACGCTGCGAGAAAGGGTAACGTGGTCGAGCCAACGTCGCAGTGTGACGCGCCTTCAATTCCAGCTAGCGGCAATATGGGCATCACCCGTGTTCGAATAGTTGTTTCCTGACGCCTTTCGTAAATGAAGTTAAATATATATGACAGTATGCAAATAGGAACGTACTTATTTGTTTGTTTGTAAATAATAATAATAATAATAATAATTAATTCTCAATACACAGAAATCTAGCGTGCTGAAAAGATGGCGAAATCCTGAACGATAATCCGCGGAACCGACTTGAACTGTCCGAAAAGTTACATCAAAGGTAGCTTTTAATATTAAATTGAGTCATTTCTACGATTACTAAGGCACTAATTTCTAAGGCTAAGGTTCCCTCGCCGAATTCAGTGGCATAGTCACCTATACAATTCATAAGAACTCGGGGTGTTTTGTGGATCCTTGTATAGTTTCGCGTTTGTTTAATTTGATAAGTATACGCATCAGATACGGAATATTAAGAAACGTCCATTCGCATTCTCTTGCGTAATAGATACAAATTGTACATTGAATTACATTTTGCAATAAGCAGGAACCAATATTTCTGACTCATTTTAGAAACAACGTACACGCCATTTGTTTCCCTATGCAGATATGTGCTTTTATGGAAGAGCCAGAGATAGTGGCTCCTTATTACAAAATTCAATCCAAATAGTCTACCCCCCTCCCCTCCCTTTATTCTTTTCTCCTTATAAATTACGATAAAGGTTCCTTGATAAAAAAAATTCTTGTGGTATTATTTTGACCGATAGCGACGTTTCTTGTCGTAAAAATTTGGACGGATTTCACTCAAGAGTCAATTTTTTTGAGTTGAAGAAACGTTGTTTTGTTATCCTTTGGTTAACTTAAACTGAACGATGGCAAAACAACGTTTCTTTAACTGAAGAAAAAACCAAACTTCGTCGGCAAGAAAATTTTGTTCAGTGTATGCAACTCCCAAATTTGTACTCCTCTAAATTTTGGAGTCTCGATGTCGAAAAAAATAAACTTCCATAAAAAAAATTTAAAACGTCGGAATACCATTAGATACATGATTTCGCACTCAAGCGATTGACACGAGACGTGACGCTTGCGTCGCCTCTGGACCACACGCCACAGATTAATGACCGATGATAGGAAAATCGCGGCGAGCTATCTTGTAGTGAGACTTGTGCAAATTGGTTTTAATTGTTGCGCTCCATTGCCGAGTGTCTCTCTAATTGAACCCCCAATTTTTATAAAAGAGCTTAAGTGCCGAACACCCATAAGCAGTAAAAGTGAGTCGAATGGACGTAATTAAGGCTCCAGAGTTATTCGTCTGTAGGTTTTTTCTCCCAAAATGAGCGGTGCGATTGAGTCTTCCATTCGCAGCCTGGATTTTTACGTAATTCAATCCATTGCGCGAAGGGCATGCCCTTGTTTATCACTGTTTCTGGATTTTCCAATTTTCCTTGGATTAAAAGTTACTCCTATACTCAGAAATTAATGCATGGAAAAAGGGCCCTCAGAATAAAAAATGTTCACTCCTGTTACTAACTCCAAAAGGCGTGCCAATTTAAAAACGTATTTCTGCCCTCCCCCCCTTCCTTTTCTCACAAAATCGTTTCGAAAAATCACACAAGGATATATTTTAGGTGACGGTCCTGTGTATGAGCACGTTGAGTGACCTTTTTGTGATTTCGAGGAAAATTAGTCAAAGTTTATAGAATTACGCGGGCTCTTGCGGCCTTAAAAATGTTTCAGCTTGTTTTATGTAACTTTTCTATTTTAGACGTGTAATTTTTTTTTTACAACAACTCGAAATAATCACAGCGTCATTTCTTCTAAAAATGTCATCAAAGCATATTATACATGCACCTTACCTTCCAATCTTGAGCTCACACCTTAGAAAAAGGTGATTTTTATGTATGAGTATTCAGAAAAAATTCGAATCTCCCTAACCGTAACCCTTGAACTATCATAAGTGACCTACAAAAGTACCGTTTCAAGAAGGGAAAAATAGTAACCAACCTTTAAAAAATATCTACCAACTCTTGTTTTCTCTTATTACTTATTAATGGGCTAGCATGTGTTTCAGTGGCTTCCGAAAGTCATTTTCGTCGGCTAACTCAGCGATGACACCTTGCATGGGTAGTTTCATGCTTTCCTGTAGAGCCCTGGTATTGAAAATGTGGCCTCGGGAAGGAGGGGAGGAGGGTGGGTACCAAAAAATCGATCCACCGGTGTCTATCGCAAAAATTTTTAAATGTATTATAAGAACTTTTTAAATGAAAAAATAGAAACTTGATCTATAATGAAAATGTTCACTCAGATACTTGAAAATCCCCTATTCTCTTAAACTTTTCATCCCATTTACTTGGATTCTAAGGTATCGACGAAATGTACTTGACGTGAGTATGAGCGCTTTTGAAATTTACCAAGGAGAGAATTTCTCCACAGAATTTGTAAACCAATCACCAGTTTTGCCCGACGAATGGCATGATTTTCAGTCATTTTGAATTGAGTGCATAACCAAATCTGCTGAAATGTAATCAAAGGATGTCCGTTGTTTGCTTCTTCACTAAACTTGCGATCAGATAGTTACATGTTCTTCAAGCAGGTTAAAAAAAAATACTTCTAGTGAAGAAATAAATTTAATTTTTATAAATGAACGTGTATTGTCTCTTACGGGTATGAAGATACTCATATTTACAAAACTAATGGATGCAGAGGAAGAATGAAAGAAGTGGGTTCCTCTCTCGATAAAGTAGTAAGTAAAGTAGGTAGAGAAATCCAAGGAAAACCATGAAAAAGAACATTTTTTTGATCAAAAATTCACTCTCTCCCGTCAAAGATAGCTACATTCACCCTTTAGAGAGACAGTGGAAAGGGAGGGTATGGATTCGATCGAAAAATAAAAACTAGAATCGAGCGACACTGATTTGATCGACAGCCGTGATACGATCGAGTTAGGTTTAAACCCGCGTAAATCGATCAAATTTTGTGGATCGAAACACGTTTTTATTTTCAGTCGATTCATGTCGATCGAATCTGCACCGGTGTTTTCATAATTTGTCGATCGATCGGTTCACGTCGCGATTGATTCACGTTCATAATTTTTGATCGACTCATGTCATTCGAATCCATGTAGCTTTCCACCTTTTACTTATTATTTTTCATTAATTTGCTACTCATTTGCACCTACTGAGAGGTCAGTATTCAAAATCGGAAGCGATACGATATGAGCGAGCTCATTTTGATACACTCGTGGGGGTTAAAGACACCCCCCCCCCCAAACAAAAAAAAAACAAAAAAAACAAAAAAAAAAATTCGAATCCACACCCTCCGATGGAAAGTACGCTATTTCATCGTCCAAACGGTCCTGTTTAACGAATAAGAAGCTCTAAGCTCCAAGCTCCAAGTATCGGCCGATTGTCGCGGAACTGCTCTTGTCTCTCTCCTTGTTCAAGTCTCCGTTCTCGGTCCTTGTTGGCGCTTTCTCAGCCAATAGGATCCGCCGGATTCCGGGGGGCAGGGAGAACTATCGGCCGATTGTTTCTTACGCGGGCCCCCTCTGCACGTCGACACTTTTCCTCCGTACATTGAATACGGCTTCATTAATCGTACGATACATTAGCGGCCGACATTTTCGTATTCTCCGACACCCGCTCGAATATCGGCGGTTATCATCCGATTGTTTCGCCCCAGCCTTGCTCGTTCGTTGCCGCTTCTTGGGATCTCCTGATCACCCGCCACAGCCCTCGTTGGGTTCTGCTGAGTCAACGAAAAGGTATTTCAAACTTTCAGTCGTGTCTTCTCATCCCCCTCCCCCCTCCTTGCTCGACTTCTTAATTTTTTGAAGAATCTAAAACGATGAAATTACGAGCTTTCTGCAAGCAACTGAGTTTTTTAAGTGGCATTGAGAGAGAGGAAAAAATTGATATTTTGATCAAATCAGAGTAAAGCTAGACTCTAAGTACTATCACTCCAAAAAAATTAGTCTTAAATTATAGTCTTTCAACATCAGTTTAACAATTGTCCAAGTCCAGGAGCCCCTTATGATTTTTCAAAATCTGTTTTCCTTTGAACCCCAATAATGATGCTCAACATGTTCGTGATTTGAGTTGTTCATCTTCAAACAACAAAAATTGTGAAATTAACAATCCTTTTTGTTAAGTTGTTTTGAGTAATCGCACAACTTTAAACTTATATCATAAATCTTTTATTTATTTTTATCTAAAGTTTAAGACATTGTTAGTTTGTATAATGAACCCGTAAGGATTCGAAACAATTTGCCATGCCGCCGGTTTCATCTTTCTTAAGAAAGTGTCTAAATGGAATCATTCAAAAAGTTAGGGAAGAAATAATAGAAGATAATCTGAAAAAATAATAGAAGATAGTCTGAAAAATAATAGGCAAAAATCTGAAAAAAAATGATAGAAGTACATCTGAAGAAATGTCTCTTTTTAATTCCTTGTAAAAGAGTAGTGTTAAAAAAAATGTTATGAGTGTACCTTCTTACTATTAAAATCCAATGGAGAATTCGCACATAAAAATTGTATTTCTTCATCTGGAAGTAATCACTGAGCTGAGTTCGCAGTATTTTTCATAATTTTTTTCTGAAGTGGGAAATAGTAGAAACATAGATTTAAAAGTGACAAAATGTGCTACCTTGTGATGTCGTTCGGCGGCATTTCCCATTTAAACAAATGTATTTAATTACATTGGGTTATTTTTGCATATTTCCTCCAATAATTGTTTATTTTAGAAACCAAGAATATCCTCCTGCTCAGTACTCTCAGCAGTTGCATTTTAAACGTGAAATTTACAAAATTTCAGAAACCTGCAATTTCGTGATATTTTTTCTGAGGAGCTGTTTTATTGCAAATGAAATAGTTTAGTTTTTAGATTTCATGGAAAAAACGTTTATATCTCAGTGTTTGATCTTGTGCTGAAAGACTTTTCGAACCAAAACTTTTACCTCTTATCACTACTACAGATACGCAGGTTCTTTGAAATCCATTTGCAGGTATCATCTTGTTATTTGTGGGTTCTTAACTGATAAAATATTTCTCTTAACTATTCCGCCAAAGTGGGTGAAGTGAAGTTGCAGAGAGTGTCTTTAAAAGAAGTGTCTCCACGCTTTGAAGAGGTTTGATTCATAATTCCTCCGTAAAAAATATGTCTGATTGTAGCACGAGTGATAACGACAAATTTGAACGTTCTGTAGGTCTATTTGCATAACTATGCAGATGAAGGAGCGCTCAACCTTACTTTACTCGTTCTTTTTACTTTTCGGCCTCATGCGTTCTATTGCTTGCAAATCCACGAATTTTTTTTTTCATGTCGGCTGCCCAAATTAGAATTGGAAATTTGTGGCCTACCCTATGACTTGAAGGCACTCTTTGATCTTTGCTGCTCACGACTCTTTTGAAGGCTGTATGTAACTCGTTTCCCCGCCTTACTTCGTATTTCATTTTGGGCGATTGGTTTTAACTTTCTAGCACTTGATTCTATGAATTGAACCATGATCGGTTCCATTTTATGTATTCTCACAAGTATCCGCGTGCTTCAAGTACGAAGCAAATCACAAGACTATCTCTCTTTACATGCGGTTCGTGAATTGATTTCTATCTGTTTTCCATTGTATCTCCTCATTAAATTGTGCAAAAAATGACTGCCTGAGGAGATTGTCTCACGAAGTATAACACTTTCACATTAAAACGTCCAAATATACCATTAGCGAGTTGTTAATGTGTATTGATAGGTTTTTTTCTGCAGCACTTTTACAATTTCTCGAACCTTGATGTGTTGATCCGTTTTTTTCCGGGTGGGTCTTCTTTTCAAAACCACTCGTTTATACAGCACTTTTTACCTTCACTGGCCGCTGGTGATCGTGCAGCAGCATAAAAAGGACCATTTAAACGAATTTCGAGTGAAATGTATCAGCATAACTTTGGAAATAGATCTAGGCACGGGATTACAATTATTTGTCTCCGCGAAACATTTAGAATGCAGAGAAAAAATTTGGAAATACAAAGGAAAAAGTGTGTATGCTTAAACATTTTAAGGTAATTTTTACCCATAAGAAGATTCCGAAGAAAAAATCAGACGAATTTCAAGATGATATGTGTATACGTACGCACCTACCTCTTTTTTAAAACTTCCAACTTTTTTCTTCTGTATTTCCAATGGAATTCGCACGAGAAAATGTATCGCTGCATCTGAGAGTTCTTCACGAGCTGCGTTCGGAGTATTTTTCATTTTTCATTTTTTTTTTCTTTGTTTTTTTGATATCGTAAATAGTAGGAAAACAGATTTTGAAGTTAGAAATTGCGTTGTGATGATGTCATTAGGCGGCATTTCCCATTTGAACATACGTAATTAGCAGATTAGATCAATTGGTCATATCTCCTCCAAGAATTGTTCATTTTAGAAACCGAGGATATTCGCATGTTCAGTTCGCTCCGTAGTTTCTTCTTAAACATGAAATTCACAAAATTCCAGACATCTGCAGATTCTCCATGATTTCCATAAGCAAGTTATTATAATCCCTTTCCAGGATGTATTTTCAAAATTATGTTGTTGAATTTCACTCGAGATTCATGAAAACTTTTTCCGTGTTGATTATCTCATCAAACCTCTGTGAATCACCACTAAACCATACGCGTACGGGGCCTCCTCAGGAAAGAGCTGCGGGCTGATTGTTGAAATTGATCGATAAGGCGATAGACAAAGACAAAGGGAGTATGGAGCAATAATATTGGTTGAAATAGGTGGTTCATTATAGACTAAGGGGTCTCTCGTGGGTTGCTGTAAGTTAGTCTATTACCTACCTCCTTTGTCCATTGCGACCACCCGCTTCCACCAATGGGATCCCTCCGTATCCCTTTTGTCTTCTTTGTCTATAGCTTTGTCTATCAGTTTCAACAATCTGCCCGCAGTATGGGGAACGACTATGGATAAAGCCATAAGATGATACCGAATTGAAGTTCGCGATCGACAGAATTTCAACCGAGCCGATTTCAAAGCGCGAGGCATCCATCGTCGGAGGAGCAAGCCGAACTGTCGATCGTCGATGATCGTTGCATCGCGCGTCTCGGCTCGGAAATCGTCGCCCACCCACCACCCCTCCTGCCTGCACCCGTCATAACATTTAACGATACTTTACTGACCGCTGCTCAGTCATTATCGGTACTCACGCACGGCTTAGCGACGTGCGGTGTTCAGGACAATACGTAACTCGTCGTCGAAAATAAGTGCAGCTTATAAAATCTGGAAGCACCGTCGGAAAGAGGAATTACGTATAGTCAATGCCATTTAAATTTAGAGTATTCGAACGCGTGCGTAAGCTGGGGGCTTTCGATGTAAGTAATTATCGACAGCGGTCCATTTTTATGATCGTCAAAAGTTCCACTCAAAATTTTTTTTCTTCTTCCTTTTTTTAATTGAAGATTTGTACTTCAGAACTGTAAGACTCGACTTAAAAGTATGATATAGTTATTTCCCACAGGGATAAAGTGCGAAAAAAATTCGGTTTCAAATTCCCTTATTCCTTCGATCGACAGCGGTCAATTTTTATGAGCATTAAAAGTTCCACATGGAATTTTTTTTTCTTCTTCCTTTATTTAATTGAAGATTTGTACTTCAGAACTGTAAGACTCTACTTAAAAGTATGATACAGTTATTTCCCACAGGGATAAAGTGCGAAAAAAATTCGGTTTCAAATCCCTTCTATTCTTTCAGTTCATGCCGAGGGAAAAAGAAACGTGTGATTAAACATCACGCTCCACGTGATTCTTGATTTCTAATGAGATTTTTTCTTTTCCCTTATCGTAAAAAGTGGAAAATACTCTAACAGCTGGCTAGTAACAGTGTATGCTTTTTCGTGAGTCTTCATATACCTCGAAGTCTCATGGATTCTCCGTAAATCTCTCCAGACCTTGCAACGCTTCTCTCATGCCTCCGAAAAATTTAACCAAGTCTCCCCAAGCTTTGCTGAAAATTCCAATTTTTGATTTTACAGCCTTTCTCAAAACATTAGTAACCACTCTGGTATGCTTATTATTTTCCATGTTCAGACCATACAGCTTTTCTGCATAGTCGCAGTAGATAATCGTTATTGGGTCATGTGATTTGCGCGCACCGAAAGGTGTGATTGTTTTTGTACCTTAATTTCATCTACCGGTAATTTAAACGGCTCACTGTTCCACTAAGACATTCCAGGTTTTTTTCTGAATCTCTCGATTTAATTTTAGGAATTTTATCTTTTTTGTTCCATCTTAGGATAATATGGACTTAAGTATAGCACTTTTCTTACATTCTCTTCCTAATTTTTCTGACAACTAGTAAAATGAGTCTCTTCTCCCTGTTGATCCAATCTTTTTTACAAGGAATTGATGAAATGAAATCGAAACAAATTTTAATCGAAACTGAAGTTACTGAAATTTTAAGCAGATAAAAATCAGAACATGTCACGTCTATTTCGAAAGCCCTCAATTTTACCGCGAATATATAAAAGTTTAGTGCGTCTATTGTGATTTTCCAGTTGCGGTTGATTTCTGGAATCATCTTCGGTTTCTGATACTTGAGCGTCGTCACCTCTGCATTTTATATTACGTATGTGAATATCAAAGAAAAAAATCCAACAAGCGGTTCTCTCATTTTGAAGGAAAAAAGACCTCAGCGTTTCTGGCTTACGTTTCAATGCATTTGTCTCTTCCTGTGTTTTCTACGCTCGAAAATTCAGGTATGGCCTGGTCATTTTTAGCACAATCTTAAGTTGTTGAGCCGGAGTTTTTTGTTTAGATTGCAATCCTAGCAAGATTTAAAGGAATACATATAAATTTCAGCCTCGCAATTCCTCCCGATTTTGTGACGTGCTGCAACAGACTACTCCAGGAAAAATTTGGATTCATGAAATAAGTATTTAGTCCATGGTTATGAAATAGCTCACGGCTTTTTTTAATAAGATATTTACCGCAACAGTCGTTAATCGAGAAGGTCTCTTGGTCCAAGAACTTGGTGGAACGAGAGTTATTTTCAACAACGTTAAAATTTAAACAAATAAGGTATTTTCCCGCTGAAAGGAAACTGACTGAACCCAGCCAGCGGTATAACAAAATGTTGATTACTTGGATCAGTTGTGCGATTTTCATAACGACCAAAAACACGGCAATCTGCAAAACTAGCAACTTTTCTCCTAGGTAAGAACCGATTGTAATTCTAGGTTTTTAAGTGTATCATCCCATCGTACTGTATTTTGTAAAATCCGAAGAGAAGCGCGAAGCGCCTCTGGAAATTGAACTGCGCAGCGGTTACGAGGCGCAGCTCCCAAGTTATAGTTTAAAAAGACGATTCTCATTATACAACAGCTTTATCAGATTTGCATTGTTCTTATGAAGATTGTCTTTATCATTACCACAATATTTTTCGTTGAACGTTTGGAATGAAAACAACGCGGTAACGATGGTCTCACTGTCGATCCTATTTCGAATTCTCTCCAAAAATAGATAAATCGATAAAATTCGCATCCATTTGCATAATGTGTTAACGATTGTTATAGTGGTGCTATATTTATCACAGTCAATATTTTCTATTGTACTTAATAGTACCTATTTTTATCTTCATTTTTTTATTTCCAAGCCAAGATGAGACGGCATTAAAACCTAAGTGAAGGGGAGGAGGTATACGCACTTCTTACAACGTTATTTGGCGTCAATATTTATAAAAAAAAAATCTTCAAAACTCTCCAATACTGTTACTTTTCTTTTGTTAGTTCATGTTTGCATTATTTTGCTGATCATCTTTATGAGTGCGAGCATTACCCTTCACTTAAAACTTTGCCACGACAAGTGCAATGTTTTATCCCTGTCTGCACGCCGAGGAAAATTCACCGAAAAAAAAATTCGTATGTGATTTTTATGGATGTTATTTCCTCTGAAAATTTGAAGTTCACGTCTAAAAAGAATTAGTACTCAGAATGATGAAATAATCAGACGACGCGACCCTGGAAATTTTTGTAATTGTACTTATAAACTTTTTTCGAACGCCATGAAGAGTTCCTCAGCAAGCTTTTGAGAGATTCTCTACGAAAGTCTCTCAATTTGTATGGATGGTCTCAGTGCCTCCCTCACCCCTCCGCGCCCTGAAGTTATTCGCGTTTGAAAGTCGAAAGATTCTTTTTTTTTTTTTTTTTTTTTTTTTTTTTTTTTAAATCAATTGATATAAAATACCCAGAAGTGACTTGAGTCTAGCTCCCATCCTTTATCATGTGACACATTGGGATGTTAAATCTTAATCTAAATCGCTGTAATCCGAAATTTCGTCTACATGACAGGGATTAGTTTATCAGCGAACAATTTTAAATTTTTGAGTAGTAGAAGGTAGTCTCTCCTTGAACTCTTATCAAAATCCTCAACTAATATCTTCAGAGAATTTTAAGTACAACTCAATTTAGGTTTTCGTCGACACCACGCATCGTTCTGAATATTTAAAACGATTCAATGACATTGCCAACATGTGCAGTCATGGATTCGTCATCAAGTCTTTTTTATTATTTCCGATGCGAGATGAAAAATGAAATGACCCTCGGTGAATACCTGACTGCATTACAGACTACACTGTCTTTCTAACAAATTGACTGATTTATCAAAAAAGCGCCCATATTCTACTTCGTGTAGAAACTTTTTGGCAGAGATCGGGCTGCTGTCAGCACCCGGTGCCAGAGTTTCTTGAGGAACACTCAGCTGAAAACATTCTTCTTCTCTTCTTAATTCATGAAGTAGAGATTTCAGATGGCAAGTAGTAAATGAATCAAGGGCCAGAGTTCATCATAAAGATTCCAAAATCACGGATTGGGAACCAAGCCAAATAAGAGATTCTGGGCGCCGGGAAAATTTTCATTTTTTTTCCTTTAGCAAGGAAGTTTTTTTTTAAAAAAAGGAGTGTCTTTTCCTAAGGAAATCACAGCATATCTCCTTTCCTCTAAATGCTTCAAGATCACTTTCACCTCTGACCTGCCTCCCTAATTTGTATGAGGATCTAGGGTGTCTTTCTTTGGAATACCTAGAAGCACCGACGCGTCTTATTTTTGAGAATCCCCTTTTAATCTGCAATGACGCTTTACTTTAAACCCATGAAAAAGAAAACTCGATAAAAATGTCGATAGAAGTACTCCTAAGCGACTGCGATTCGAAGAAGGAAGTGCGAGAAAACACGCGAAAAATGAGCCCCTACTGACCTACTCATTGTACGTGGCAGAAATCAAGGAGGCAGTGTGCCGCCAAAGCAAGAAGTAGATACTAATCGTTGATTACCAAAATTAGGGAATCTCGGGGGAAGAAAAAAAATAATTAAAAAAACCTTCAACTTTACTCCTTTCACATGGTGTCTAGTTTTTTAAAAACCGGGATTCATCAGGGAATGAAAATTTACCGGGAAAATCAGGGAATCTGTTCCAGAAACCGGGAATCTCTTTTCGAACCACCCAGGGATCATTTCGTTTTCAAATTTGGCGGTCTAATCTGACGTGCGCCAAAGAAATAGCTGTAAGATGAATTAAAATCGATATGCATATCTAAAAGTCTGGAAAATTTATATTCTTTTCCCCAAGAAAAGCTCGGGAAAGTGAGAGAAAACGTCGGTTTCTCATCAGGGAATGAGCTCCTGAAAATCAGGAAAAATCAGGGAATGAGCTTTGCCAAGAAAACTAGACACCATGTCCTTACGGCATTGTTTACACCATATCCAAACTTCTACGACTTCGTTCGCGTTATTTTTCCGGCCTCTTTTCTCATGCAGCCGTAGACTCCTCTTTGAGAGCAGTGGAAAATCCGAGTGAGAAAATAAATATGACTCGTTCCCTAAACAAACCCAACTCCCCTCTCTCCATTTCAATGAAATTTCGATTAACGATGTCATTAAGCTCTCTCTCAATGAGTGTGCCAATGTGTGATACTTTACGACCGATATCAAGTGCTCTCATCATTCATCCACTCGTACAGTTACGTTATGCCCGGAACGACAAACACCGTGATATCTCCAAATTTTTATCGCATGTATCAATCTCCACTTGTTCAACTTATTCAACTTTTTTTTGGTTGTTCATTCCATTTATTCTCTGGCATTCCTCAATTAACTTGATCGTTCGCACTGTATGATATTTCTGCAAATATTATCTCCTATTCTAAGTCGAAGTTTTTATCCAAAACAAGAGAAAGGGCAACCACGGAGTATTTCGCCTTCAATTTTTCAATCTGGAATTTTAACTGTCGTACGAGTTGAGGTAGTCATATTTTCATCGAGTTTGTCAAACCTCCGATGATGGTAGATTCAAGTTCGAAAGTATTCATTCCTTAGCTCTATTAGCGATTTTAGAGGTATCTACAACCCCGCTAATCCGGTAGTTTCTTACGCGAGATGCACTAATGCACCACGTTACGGTCTGTAATAGCATGTATATTGCTCTATTGATGAAGACTGCATTTCCGATGTGCGCCAGTTGTTTTCTTTCCTACAATTGGACTTCATTTTGCAATAAGGAACTACAACTTCTGGGTCATACGTAAAAACACTTATATGCATAGGACAACAAATGGCACTTGTGTTGTTTCTTAACTGAGGCAGAAATTTTAGTTCCTAATTGCATATTGTACTCCAATTTATCATTGCTCCTGTGAACGAAACCAATCTCCCATCAGATCTAAAACCATATTCGTGACCGTCTACTTATAAATACGATTCTAGGTGTCGCAAAATGCAAATCGAGATTTCCCTAGTGAAAGTAGGACATTGTAACATCACTCTGATGTCGTGATGACATCCACTAAGTGTTTCATAAAGCAGTGTGACGTCATTGTGATGTCCGCTTAACACTCTACCATCACAGTGGCATCATAGTAACGCCTGAATGATCAGAATGATGGTACTGTGATATCAGAGTGACAGTATTATGAGGCATATTTCATAAAGCATCGTGATATCTCAATGACGAGGTTATTATGTTCCACTTTTACCAGGGTACCTCTGCTGAGGCTAGCATTTAGTGGAGCATTTTCCACAAATTTTCGCACAAAAATTGCTAATCATTCAGAGGTATGGCAATTAGAAAGCCATTCAAATTGCGTACTTTTTATTTTTAAGAAGCCTTTCAAAGGTGCGATCTATCACGCTCGAGACACAAAAATTGGCAAGCGATTTCTGCCCCCTCCCCCCCCCCCCTCCAAAAAAAACAAGTCCTACTATTCACCTGATTTTTTTTTATTTTTTTTTTTTAAATTACATTTTCCGAGGATTTGTCCATCAACCATAAACTTACAGATAATTACGATATATCCCTCGATATAGATCGACTCATCTGGACGTTGACACTTTTCGCCATTTTTCTAAGTATATAAATTGAGAAATCTACGATCGTTTTGCAAATTTTTTACAACTTCTCCCATGTCTCCCACCCTCTCCGTCGTTTTTCTTTTTATAAACCATACCTACTTGATTTGGATTTCTTTTAGCACGGAACGACACAGGAAGATGTTTTGTCTCTCGATCGTTGATGATGCCTTGTCAGATAGGAGCCTCTAACGCGATGACCGCCAAATTCCACCTCGCCGAAATCGGGAACCCCTTTGAAAGCGGGATTTTTTCGGGCAGATCCCGTGTCCGGCGCTCATTTGCAAGTGCCAACTTGCGATCGTTATTTGGCATGTCGTCGCATTTTTCGCCGCTTTCCGCTTGAATACCTGCCGCGGCCAGTTCCCCCCCGGCGCGTCATCCCAGAGGCCGTGTGGGTCCCGCTCCCTGCTTCCGCCAATTTTTCCGCCCAGCGCAAATTTCCGAAAATCCGCCTCGCGATAGAGTTTCAAAAAGTGCCTGGACCCCCAATTTTCCTCGTGGAAGTTAATGTTGACAATATTCCACCTTCCGGGTTTCAAGATTTCCAAGTGCTATATTCCAGAGTTGGCAGATTTGATAATTCCCATCGTAGAGTTTTTTTCGTGATAGTGCTGTATTCTAGAGTTGGCAGATTTGACAGTTCCCATCGTAGAGCTTTTTCGTGATAGTGCTGTATTCCAGAGTTGGCAGATTTGATAATTCCCATCAAAGAGCTTTTTCCTAATGGTTCTCAATTTTTTAAGCCCCTGTTTTGTGATATTCCAAAATAATCTGCTTTTTGAGCGGTGGTTGCCTCACCTACGGTGTTTCTAGAAACTCTCTCACAGAACTGAGAACAGAAAGCGACGATTTAATTTTTTACTTCCAATTTTGAAAAATTACGTTTCTTGTGATACTGGTTGACTTCGTGTATCTGCATTATTCTGACGGCGGCAAAATACGTTTTGACTTCAATTTTCTCTTTTATTCTGTTCGGTAAGCTTTTGATGATTGCAATTCTAAAACTATATTTTCCTCTTCACCGTTTTTCTCTTACATTTAGTGTTTTCTATCTGAGCAATATTTTCGTTATACCTACCCATTTTATTTTACATTATCCTCGCATGTACCTTATTTAGTTGGCAAAAATCTGTTAAATAAATACTTTCAGACGAAGCTTCATTTCTTATCTTGGGGTACATTTCCTGCTTATAATACTTCGAAACGTTCCTTTATGGTAATAAGATCGTGCTGACACGAGGGCTAAGGCCGGATTTGCCCTTAACCTGTACATAGGTTACAGTCCAGAGTGCATCATTTTGAGGAGCGCAAAATGTTTGAGTCTTTATTCCAAAACACCAGTAATTCTGTAACAAAAATGTATTTTTCGGGTCCTCTGCCATTTTTTATTTGTCAAAACCAACCTCTATTCCAACATCAAAGTATTTGAAATTTGATATCTCAAAACTGTTTAAAATTGTCATTTTTTAAAGGCGAATCTGAAACGTTTTCCCAAAACTTAACATTCTTCTTTTGGTCTTAAGAAGAGGGGAGTCTGAGACAGTGTCCGTATCATACCGAAAAATTTAGCAGTCATTTCGGCTTGTTTGATCAATATTCAGGGGCCATTTGGGGTTTTTCAGATGCTAAAACGCTTTTTACCGAGATAATTTATGATGAAAACTGGATGTCTTTTGGCACCCTAGAATCGTACTTCACCGACTAATTTTATATTTTCATAGCTTTTCGTCACCCAATTGAGTCCTACCTGGAGATCCTTATTATATTTTAGTACATCGATCAAAAAAAAAGTTCGTCTGGATTCCAGCGTTTTCATCGCTAGCTGACCGTGAATATTTAGGATTCATCAAGAAATATTTAGGCGCATTCTGCGCATCTCGCCTGTCAGATTCGGCCACCAGTCTGAGACACCCCCCCCCCCCCCCCTGAAATAGGGCCCACTTTAAGGGCGTCGATCAAAATCTAGCCCATTATGAACCCGGACTTGCACGTGGGGGAAAAATTCGGAAGGAAGAGGAGGTGAAATTTGGCCGACTTACCACGCTCGCTCATCCCATAGCTTACCGCTCCCTCTTAAATTTTAAGACGGCGCGGCGGTTTCCTCCAAGTGCTAGGTTATGTTTACGATCGTGGGAGGAGGGGGAGCGGAGGGCGATTATTCCATCGGTCAATTGTTTCACTAATAATAGCCGTACTTGAACCCTCTGCCGCGTCGCCGCCAAATGACGTAGAGCATAACGCGACATAACGTGAGCTTTTTCCCCGTTGTCGGATCCCCGGGAAATCTCACGAGTTTTCCGTGACTTCCCTCGGAAAATGTTTGATTTCGCGCACAGCACGGCCGAGCGTAGAGAACTCGAGCGCGCACCTACACTTCTACATGACTTCGAGGCTTGATACCTACTGCTCTTCCGGTTTTGGATTCCTCTTGGGATGTGAAGAATTATAGAATATGAGAATTTTTTAGGGTTTACGTTCTGAGTGGTTGACTCCTATGACGAGGAAAATATACTCGTCACGAAGAAAAGATATATCGTAATCAAACGACAATCCTATCACAATTGGACGTATTTCTATCACACGGAACCATGTGCATTAAAACATGAGCCCTGAGACCCATAAGAATATATGCATTAAAGGGCTCACGTCCCAATGAATATAGTTCCGTTTGATAGAAATACGTCCAATTACAAGGTAGTGATCATAAGATCCGGGCCATGGTGACGTCACTACACTGCATACGCAGTGCATTCTCGCTATCGAGGGGAAAAAACTCGTCAAGCTAGAATTTCACGCTTAATTTGGTATAGCTGAATGTGGCTTGAATGTGGAAGTAATCGGCCCGATGCCTGAATTTTGCGGGTGTCGCGCAAAATTTAGCTACAAGGCTCAGCGACCAGCGGATAATGTCGGATTTGTTTAAATTATTCGAATAGATTTGATACAAATCTGGATGAAAATAACTCGAATTTGCGAAATTTCAGCCGCTAAGCGATGACTGTTGACTTCCATATTCAGCTGACTCCGTCGTGGCGTCACCGTAGTTAGGATCTGGTGATCCCTAACTTGTGATTGTGCAATGATGACTCTACCCACTTGTTCTTTGCATCACAATCAGATCGAAACATTTCATTACTACTTGTAAACCTTTGCTGTCGTTCTAAAATTTTACTTTGAGTATAGACATTTGACATTAAGGTACATTGTTACATTGAGGTAGTAAATCGCCTCCTTTAAGCAGTCGGTGTTTACTTCCCTCAGTGCAATAAATATAACCGGCAAGGAGCTAGTTTACTCGTGATAGTGAGTCTGATTTTTCTTTGAATAGGGCCTGAAACTTGCGTAGGATATAATCGCACTGCTGCAGAGGACTCAGAAAACAGTTTCCTACGAATTCCCTCTCTCCTTCTCAATTCGTCGCTCCTTCGGAGTAAGGGCGTATCTCAATATCCACGTTAGCCCTGTCCTCCGTATAATGGGCCTGTTGCAAACTTTTGCTAGAGCAAAAACAAGAGTTGCTTATCATTGAATATGGCTCAAAAATCACGATGAGCGCATCAACAAAGTCTGAAATGCAATCCTAACTTCACAATCTGCGTAAGAAATTCACGTTTTTTGGAGGACATTTCACATAAGTGAGGTTCTTGCTATTTCGAGAAATACGTGTTTGAAGGTTCGAAACTACTTGTAATGGATCCTCATGGTGGAAAGAAAGTTCAAACTGACTCTTGAATTGAAGTCGGGGGCGAATTTTTCATAGAATATGCATTAAGACTAGTTTCACATGAAATTGTTGATATCTAAATTGTTTTCAAAAACTGCGCTTATGGGTGGTTTCACGATAAATGAAGAAGTTTTGTCGCCTTAACAGACAACACATTTTTTGATCGTATTTTTAATAGAAATGAAAATCACTCAAATTGTTTGCCATTAATCTCCAAAGAATTACGTATTATAACGCTTTCTAATGATTTATTACTCTACTTCTCAATTAAAATTATGTAAATTTCGAAAATGTGCTGTCTGTTACGCGGTAAAAAGTCAGCGTAACAGACAGCACATTTTCAAATTCTATATTAAAATTTAAAAGTTGAGCGACAAATCTTTAAAAAGCGTTTTGACACGTTACCCTGTGTAGATTAATGCAAAAAAATTCGAGTGATTATCATTACTACTGAAAATATGACCGAAAAATGTTGTCTGTTACGGCGACAAAACTATTCCAGTTATCGTGAAACCACACTTACGCGCTTTGAAAATCAGCCCATGAAATGAAGTATGACAGGAAGTCCGCAACGTCGCAAACGGACATACGTGGTTTCACACTTGAGCCATCGTTATGCGTCTAGTTTGTTCACTCGTTTGAGAAATCTGATGTTTTTAATAAAGCTGTTTATACAGGCGCAGCGTTGAACGAGCGCTTCGACGATCTGTTTACACAATGTAAATGCTCCTTAACGCAAGATTCGGAGCCAGCTCGGCTACGCGCAAACAAGTGTTACAAAAAGGGGCGGCAATTTAAAGGCGCAAAACAGACGGACATAACATTGTCATTGCGTGACGCTCATGAATTTGACACTAGCTCCCAATTAAAAGTTCAAATTGATCAACTATGACGACGCGCCTCAATCAAGTTCAGCGTTCCATACTGCCACTTCGCTCTTTCTCAAAGAGATTGACCCAGTCCACGCCTTGCCAAATTTTTCTCGCAAATAACATTGTCTTCTTTAAGAAAAAGTAGGAGAAACATATAAAATTTTAAGATTCAGTAGAATGAATGCAAGGAAACAGCGGAAACATGGCTAAAATACATACAATTTTTGAATAAACCTGTATAAAAATGAATGCGCGCTAGCGCCTACAAGACTGAATGGATACTTCTCGCCTTGCGCGCACAGCACGGAGGATACTTCACGCATTACGCGTGCATCACGGTTCGTACGTGCAATGCGTGAGATATCCGTGCAGTCTTGTAGGCGCTAACCCGCGTTTTGAGCTGGCCACACGGTTGAGTTTGACTCAAATATTCGAACTCGCGGAGTAAGTGTTTTTCAACTCATGATTCTGAAATGTCTGTACACTCGGTATGGAAAATTGTCATTTCAAATCTTAGAAAATTATGCGCTAAAGGAAAATATGCTGTTCTACAAATATTAAAGTGGTTTCCTGCCAAGTTTATTGGTTGTTAAAACACAGAATTTTTTCCTCCCATATTGTGTGCTGTTTACTGATTGAATCTGATTGAATCAAGAGTCTCCTTTCTTATCGATGTTTTTAAGAGTCTGGACTCTAGATCCAATGTGTTTTTTCCCAGTGCTTCTACAAATATATCATTCGGAATTTTAACTCCAATAAAATTTTAGAATATCAGCCTTGCACTGGTTTCCTTACCTTCTTAAAACATAAACACGAACGCTTCGGTAATTTTGATGAGGGGTCGATACGAAAGCGGCACACAGTGGATTGAGCCAATCGAAGAGGTTGGACACAAAACTTTCAACTATCGCTGCAAATTTTGATGGTAAATTCGACGAATTTTAAATATTTAGGAGTGTCTACAGAAGAAAATTTCACGAGGAAACCAATGGAAACCTCAAAGATTTCTATGAACGGTGTGTTTTAAAGTTTCCAAATCGTGTTTGACTTTGCCCATTGACTCGATTCACTGTGCGCCGCGTTGAAGTCTCCGGAGGAAAGTCGGCAAAATCAGTGGCGAAAACACATCAGCGTTGATGAGGGGGCTGGGAACCCCGCCTCGGCGCACAGCGGATCGAGTCAGTAGGAGAGGTCGGACAAAATCTGGAAACTTTAAACGCTTATAACTCCGTGTGTACGCAAATTTGAGGTTCCAAAAGTGAGTGTATCAGTTTCTGCGTGAAATTTTCTACCAAGAACACCCCTTGAGATCGAAAATGTGTCGAAGTAAACATCAAAATTTGCAGTTTTATCCAAAAATTGCATGTCCGATCGCTCTATTTGACTCGATCCACTGTGCGGCGCGGCGACCGCCTGTGTTTTGATTTCGTAGATCATCCGCCACACAAATTAGGACGGATTCAATTAAAATATTGACCTTGCTTCGACTTATGCGCTGCAGATTCTTCCCGCTATCGAATCGCCTTCTCCTGGAAAAAGCAGTCGAGGGCTAACGAATAACACCGAAAAAAATTAAGTGTTGATTTAGCATTTAAATTGTTAAAAAAAGGCCCGTCAAGTTTCCAATGCTGATTTTACAATACAAAAATGCTAACACGATATTGACATTTGTTCGTTTTACAGTGGGCGTAGTTAAGTTAGCATTTCTTAAAATGTAAAATCAGCATTTGAAACTTGTCGAACATGTTTTTAACGATATAAATGCTAAATCAACATCCAGTTTCCGTGAATACCGCCTAACAGTCAATTTTGGCAAAAATGAGTTAATAATAACTAGGAGACAGGGCTAATATCCCTGTGCTGACCAAGGAATTGATAAGGGATATTAAACCGGTCTCCTATTTATTATTAATCGAAAGGAATTGCTATTACAAGCAATGCTTGTTTACCCTAAGAGCAAAAATGAGTTACCGACTTCGCCGCTTACCACATTATAAAATACGCACACTGATTATTTCAGTTTTTTCCAATTCTGTGGGAAAGCGCTTCAATGATGCTTTAATGTATGAAAAAAAGAAAAATCTATCCTTAAAATTACAAAAATGGCGCTCTTTGTTTTGCAAATCTGTCAGTTTCCAGGTAGGCGATATTGTCCGTTAGCCATCGCAATACTCTGAAGTAACTTTTTTCCAAAGGAAAACGGCGACTTTTCAAAAAATTGATATTAAGTGATCCTTCATTTTTGTGGACGGTACACAACCAGTGTTACGATTAAGTCGGAATACTAGTATCACGAGATTCGCTCAGACAAAACGAACAGGATGCTAATAATTATCGAATTAAGAAACTGCGGTCCCAACTTTCGACGTTTCAAAATTTCCACTCCTTTCTAATTTTTCGGAGGTTTAATTGAACTTTATTCAATTTAACTTCAAATCTCAGAATATTCTCCAGCAAGAGAGGATAACCTGACAAAACTTTCAAGAAATTGCGCATGTTGATCCTCAAATAAAAAAATTAAGTTTAAGACTGGAAAAAACACATTGGATCTAGAGTCCAGATTCTTACAAACATCTACAAGAAAAAATACTCTTGATTCAATCGGATTTTTGCTTAAATCAAGAACCAAGCCTCTTAATTTGAGCGGATTTTCTTTTGATTTAAGCTGAATGCACGCGTAATGCTTGAAGTATCCTCCGTGGTGTACGCGCAAGGCGAGAAGTATCCATTCAGTCTTGTAGGCGCTAGCGCGCATTCATTTTTATACAGGTTTATTCAAAAGTCACGCACCACTGGCTATGAGGGGGGTGGCCGTTTGAAATTTTTAATTTAACCTCTCCCCCGCCCTCCTCCCCCCGAGGGGTTCAAAAACTGGAAGGTACGTTAAAAAGTTTCCCCTCAAAATGCACTGAAAAAAAAAACCACATTGGATCTAGAGTCCAGACTCTTGAAAACATCGATAAAAAAAAAAGACTCTTGATTCAATCAGATTTAAGCTTAAATCAAGAACCAAGCCTCTTAATTTCAGCGGATTTCCTTTTGATTAAAGCTTAAATCTGATTGAATCAACAGTCCTTTTTCTTGTCAATGTTTTCAAGAGTCTGGACTCTAGATCCAATGTGTTTTTGTTTCAGTGAACGGTAATCTACAACCTAACTAAAAATGACCTCTTCAAACGCCGATAGAGTGGATTCCAGCTTAGACACCGAGGGAATGAATTATCATTTCCGTCTCCCTTTATATATTTTTCCTTTTTTCTACTTTATTTATTCTATTATGTGTATAGATTGTGATATATATTGCATCGTAAGATTAGCCAATAAAATGTGTCCAATAAAAAAAAAATAAATAAATAAAATAAAAGTACGTAGTTTTGAAGTTATGCCATCGATGAGCATTGATCGAGAGCAAATAGCCACAACGCACCGCATGGAGTGGTCAGCAAAAAACCTCGGCCGTCTCGTCAAATAGGCTACTGAGTACTCATCAAGAAAATATTTGACTTCATAACAGAGCCGCCACACATAGCGTTATGAGCTATCATTTTAACACATGCTAATTTCATCCTCGCGCAGCGCCTCACAGTGGAACGAATGAAAAGAAATAGTCGGATAAAATTTGGAAACTTTGAGTGCTGATATCTTCAAAAATATAGAACAAAAAAGTTTAAAAGTAGTTCCATCGGTTTTGTCGTAAAATTTCCTTTCAGAAAAACTCTTTGTAATTGAAATTATGACGAAAGAAACATCTAAATTTGCAATTTTAGTCAAAAATTTCTTGTCCAACCTCTAGAGAACCACTATGGACCACTAGAGAAGGTACGAATTTCAGCATTTTAATACATGCTTCTTAATCAAAATTTCACGTAAAACACGATGCGCACAACGAAAGTTACCGAAATCAACTCCTTACGAAGATATTCAATAATTCTTGATGCGTGAGTTCAAACCACCCGCTCATGAAAACTCAATGCTCTACGTGATTCACATCGCGCGCTAAACTTTATCATGACAGTCTCTGCGATACGAGTATAAAAATCTGGCAACCTCAATCTTGACGCTTTGGCTCAGCTGTAGCAAATTGCTCATAGTTTGAACAACACATGGTGGGAAATGAACACTGCTCGACTGATTGTTGAAACCGTTGTAGTGCGCGATTTGACTCACGTAGAGCTTTGAGTTTCTTGTGAGCTGGCAGTTCAAATTCCTTGTAACCAATGTGAAATAAAAACGTTAAATTCTTCATTATAGGAGTTGGTTTCAGTCATTTTCGTCGCGCGAATCGTATTCTGCGTGAGATTTTGGTTAAGAAACATGTATCAGAATCCTTTAATTCATACCTTGTATAGTGGTCCATAGACTCGATCCACTGTGCGCCTGTTCAAAGCATGACACTTGGTCGTCAAAAGATTTTCTAGCTCATGTGCTTCTGGAGAAGTGAATCGCGCGGCGATTAACTATGTAGACGCGTTAATAGATTACTCCGTTTCGAGAGAAACACAATACTCTAAATATTCCTAATCCGCGGATAATTGCCAAGGAAATCACCAGGATGTAGCGTGGCTTGAATCATCATACTTGCGCCTCGCCCTCAACCATCAAATATTGTTTTCCCTGCATTTTTCGCACATTGCGTTCCTTGTTGTTTCTTACCGTATCTCGATTATTTGTCAATTTCAATAGTCAAGGAGATGTAGCGTGTGTTTGTCGCGTAAATTATCGTTAGCCATGAATTCTTAATCACGTGCAGTAGAATTTCGCTCCATTGACGTTGAATTCACCGCGCAACAATTTTTTTGAACCAGAATTTCAATTATTCCCCAGAAGTGAAATAATACAGCCAAATTTGACTCACAAAAAATAAATTGTATACGGTCTGTCAGTGGAAATATAGCATGAACTATTGAACCATCAATACATTGTACACTGATTGAAAATTCGAGAACTGTTACATCTCTCTCTCTGTTACTTTACATCTCTTTGTTTGTCTCTTATTTGTTTCAGAATGAATGCATAGAAGAAACTCGATTGTTTGGTGTATTATATGTTAATTTCGTTGCCACAGTGTTTATAGTTTCAAATCCCAATAAATAAGTCTCACAAACTCACAAAAATGAACGGAGATTCCGCCTCGTACACCATAGAGGACAAAAACAATCAAAATCTGCCCCCGCCTTATTCAGCTAATCTAGGAAGAGTCAACCCAACTTTTGACGTTGGCAGCAATGACTTCATTCGTAAGTTGAATATTTTCTCTATTTTTTGGTTTTTGGTTCTCTCTGCAAGGGTGATCATCTTTTTCCGTGATCAAGGCACGAATACTTATGAGTACGTGAGCAACTATTCATCAATGATTCGTTAAAACGAGCAAATTTTTCCTCTCACTTTTGAGCCGAAAGTTTGTGTGGGGATTAAAGCGCGCTTTCAAGTAGTACGTAACGCACTCTAATGATAATGGATTTGATGAGTCTAATTAATTGTAAGTGGCCGTGCGTCATGAAGAGAAGAGGGAGATAAAGTTAAGCTCAGAATTTTACGTAACTATTCAAATTTGGAAGTTCCGGATTATCGCGGGGAACACTTATATTTTTGGGCCACACGTCGGTAAAAGACCGCTGAACTCAGGAGGGCACTTTCTGCTCAGCGAAACGTGATTCCTGAGTGGGAGAAAGGGTGACGCTCTTGCCACTGGAGCGTTACCTCTTACTCAGTAGTGTATCAAAGGAAAAAAAATTTTTTTTGATCTCTGAATATGTGGAGATAACACCAAGAGAATTCGTCAATTTTCACTGTTCCCCTGCCGTCAAAACAAGCCGACAGAAATATTTGAACTAACGGATCCCATTTATTTATCTTTCCTCTTGATACCAATCAAAGACGTAGATCTATTTTACCATGCACTCAAATTAATGTATGCGTATCAATTTGTAAAGGACAATGTGATTGTCCGCATTTTGTGAGGCGAATTTTTAATTGCAACTGTGACAAACACATCTACTGAAACGGCTTCCTCGCAAAACTGATTCGCGGAAAAAGATAGGAAAAATGTGTATTTTCAATTTCAATGTGTCATATAATTTCATATAGCTATTGTTTCTTAATACGACTTGATTTTTCTGGGCTATACCTAGAAAGTTGCTGGCAGTAGCTTAATCCAGTCTCGGTATATGTGTTTGACCCTGACTTCGAAAGAGAGATAGAGAGGGGTTTATGACTTTAATCAGCAAGTAATTTTAATGTCAAAGCACTACAAAAATGCATTCCCTACGGATGAAGTAAACATTTTTCAGTGCATGGCTTTCTCCATTGTGTACAGGGGAATACTGCTCGGTAGCTGTGAAAACACCATCAAAAAGCGGTCAAGTTCACATGCTCGATCTAATACACCTCCCGTGTTATCGTTCTTCAAGCATAAAATCAGAGATTTTACCGGTGGCATGCGATGTATCGATAGATCTGCCATTTAAACTTATGGAAAAGGATCGATAAACAGGGTGTTCGCAACGAACGCCTTAATAATCGATTCTTTACCATAGCTTCAAATGGGGAAATATCGATAATCGATCATTCTCGCCTCGCCTCTGGATTTTACGGCAACGGAGCTCGTTTCCTTCTAAAATTAAATGCTTACGATGAATGGCACTGCAATTTTACTATATTTCAGCTCTTATCTGATGAAGGATTTGGAGAGACGATTGGCATTGCGTATCGAGCCCTACTTTTTTCAAGTTTAAACGTTTCCTACCATGTGAAATCGTCGACAGGTGCACTTGGACGCTGTCACTCCCTATCTAACCGTATAAATCAAACCGCTCTTATAAATGCTCATTTATTGCTGTTAGATACGAAGCTTTGCCCGATTATTGTGCTATAGATGAACCGTTGATTTCAACAAGAGGCCTCCAATTATAGTTAGCGCTTTGAAATCCGCGCTCGCGCAATAACTTCGAAAAGTTGGGTTTTGTTTTAGCAACTAACTGTTTCAGATAACATTTCTTATCTTTTTATTTACCCATTCATTTATTTACATCTTTATTGAGAGTGTTCTTTTTTCAAAAATCACAGTTATTGATATCGAGAGGCTTTGGTGTCTAACCTATTCGGAATTTATACTGGAAGCCCCTTTACATGGAAGTTCTCAAGATCATATAATTTTTTTAAAGAAAAAAGAGAAATGGTGATCCAAGTCTAGAGGTCAGGAATTTTAAAATATTCCTGTCACAAATCAGTTCCAGACGAAGGGGGAAATTGGCCCATTTGATAATTTTTAAAAGCTGATCACGTGTTTTAAGGTCAAAACGCGCGTAGTCAGCTGGAAGTGTGGCGCGCCTTCCATCCAGCTAGCGGCAATATGCCTACACGCGTGGTCGAATAGTTACCTCGCTGCGCCTTCCGTAAATGAAATCAAATATCGACGCCAGAACAATTTCCCAATTCACGCTTCAATTGCATTTCCCTATCACTGACATAGACTAGACGCCGCCCCATGTGCCGCGCGGAGGTGTAGGTAGCGAGAAACATGACCACGCCTTGCCGGACGCCCACGCTTATCACACGGATTCTCCATAATTGAAAACATCAAAATTGCGAGACACTGCGTAGACACTGCGAGCCAATAGGCGAAGTCGGACATTTAAGCTGCAACTAAATCTGGCAAATTTTGATGTTTGATTCGTCTGAAGAACCAGTAGATGAGGTGCAATGAGGTATATTTAATAAAGGGATGGTTAACAGAAAGCAGAAAAATCTCCAAGATTCTTCGAGGATTGCAGGCTCGCTTTGTACACTGGTTGGATAAACTGTGCCCACCGCACCGTATAGGTGGTGGGTCTGACACTGAGCAATTACAACGATTAAAACGCGCACCGTGCTGTGCGCGCAATCCGTGAAGTATTCCTACAGTCTTGTAGGCGCTAATATGCGTGTCAGGCCAGCTGACCGACTCTCGACTGCACTGCGTTTGGTGGTGCAATGCGAGAAGTATTCATGCAACCTTGCAGGCGCTAATATGCTTTCAACGCCGGCCGCGCCGACCGCACTGTGTTTGGTACGCTATTCAGACTCGTGTTCTAATAATCGCGGTATCGAATAATGCGGCTTAAACGGCCTATGTTGTGTTTCGACGCCGTTGAGCATTCCAACGTTGCCACGTTTCTCCCGATAAATAATATTTTTTCCCGAGAAAAGTTAGGAAAGTTTTTTATGTTCGCTTTTTTAGATTGAATGAACCATTAAACAAGGTATACGAATTTTAGCACTCTGATGAATGATTCTTCCCCAGAATTTCACGTAGAACACGATTCGCGGAATGGGAACTACTGAAATCAACTCCCATAGCTATGATATTAACGTTTTTATTGTACATTGGTTAAGGGAAATTTGAATTTCCCGGTCACAAGAAAAACATTACGTACCCTGCGCGAGTCGGAGCGTGTACTACAACGGCTTTAGCAGACTGCTCTATCGAACATTATTTCTTTCCCACCCTGTGTTGTTGAAAGTAGGCACCGCTTGCTATAGCTGAGCCAAAGCGTCAAGATTGACGGTGCCATATTTTCATATAATGCTGAGACAGTCTCAGTACCGTTTAGCGTGCAATTAAATAGGTACCCAAGTAAATTATTCTTTCTTCCATGAGCAAAAATTTTGGCTTTATTCATAAAAAAACGTTATTAGCACGGCGAGGAGTTATTCTAGGGTTGTAGAAATCCTCGTTGTCTTTTGGTGTTTCCCATTCAACACACGCGTTCACCTGCCGCTTTAGACCTACCGCCCGTGTACACTGCGAGTCTGCAATCCTAGTTTGTTCCAAAGAATCGGACGTACGGAATTATTTATTGTGATGATTTGTACGAGACAATTCTATTGCTTCTTATAGAAGTGCCAGATGAGCCGAGTTGACAGAATTGTTTAGAATTCATCTGTCATGAGAAGATAGAGAAAAATATATTTAAGGGTAAAGCAAATCTAAAGCCTTGTTATATCAAAGGGCATGGACATTGCCCTGAGATTATTCGTCATAACCATTGGCTCATTTTTCTGTGCAACCGAAATTCATATTACACGAAGAAAAATATCGATTTTAGAGTCTATTTTCGTTTCTGAGAAACCCTACCTGACAAAATTGGCTATTTTGTGAATCGTCTTTCAGCTTGAAACCGTCGTGTGAGTGCTGCTTTCGATTTTAATTTCACGTCGATGAATGGAAACGTTAGTATCAAACCACGGACATTAATTATTCTTGACTTCATTTGAGTGTTTCTCCTTTACGGGTTGCAAACCTGCCAATCCGGTTTGGATGTCGGCCAAAAAGTGACCTACATCCACTCGCGAAAATTCGCCAGAGGTCATCGCTTTCTTTATTTGAGATTATTGGACTAAAACCAATAACATTGTAATATATTGAAAATTGATTGTGCCTCCTTTCTCTCACAATGGACAGTATTAACCGGAGTCAACCTAACTACATTCGGCGTCCCGTTGCCTCGATTCTCACGTTTTCAAATTGTTTTGACGAACAACTACGCGCAATTCTGACTGAACATTTCGAGAGTCATTCTTTTTGTCATCTAAGAAGGAAATTCTCAAAAAATGTCACGACATTATCTTCTTTACTTTTGTGCGAATAAAATAAAACATGAGAGAAAATTGGGCGCCCTAGTAGCAGAACCAATCAGAACCACAGAAGGAGAAGATAAATATTATGTACGAAAGTTAATTTTTTTTTTATAATGCATGCATACAAAAGTGTTAAAAGTGAACATTTTTATATAACCATTATATAAAAAAATGTCATAATTTTCGTGAGCTTTTCGCAAACATACTAAAATTTCTTCTGATTCGCGAAAAGCTCACGAAAATTATGACCTATTTTTTTATTTAATAGTTACATAAAAATGTTCACTCTTAACACTTTCGTATGCATGCGTTATATAAAAAAATGAAACATTTGTGTATAAAAAAAGTACCTTATCTAGCTTTTATCATTTTTCATAGGTATATTACGGTCAGGTCTGAAGTTTGATTTTTTTTTATATAAGCATTACATGTTTTTTACATAAAACGATCATTTAGATAACAGATATGTTTTTTTATACTTTTTTTAGAAAAACAAAAATTTGTTCTGCTACTAGGGCGACGTTAAATGCAGTTAGGCCACTTCTGGCTAAATCTGTCTAATTTTAACTGCAGCCCTGGGGCCTGGGCTGTCCTTCGATTTTAACATCCTTGTCCAAACTAGCCAAAATTCACCAGTTCGCTCGTACGAGGTAGCCAAATTATGGAAGCTAAATTTTTGAAAATTAAAGGTAAATACTCTGTATCTACGGTTCTTTGTTCGCCTTTTTGTTGTTTCTCTATAACAATGTGTGCCTTCTTCCCTCTGCTGCGGCCATCCGGCTCGTCGTATACCTCTTTCAGCTGCATTTCTCGAAAGTCGGCAACACTGATTTTCCTCCTTTTAAAATCCTGAAAAAATCGATTTTAGGTGAGACAGCCTGCCTTGACCAGAATCGATTTTTTGCACGGATTGAAAAGGACCAGTGGCGTGGCGTGATTTGCGATATATCGATTATTATGCCATTTAAACCCATGAAAAAAGATCGATTATCAGGGTGTTCGCAACGAAAACCTTAGTAACCGATTCTTTACCATAGCTTCAAATGGCGAGATATCGATAATCGATTATTCACGCCACGCCACTGAAGAGGACGGAATGCGGTATTGGCAACTTGCGAGAATGACCACTGACCTCTTTGTATCATGCAGAGACAAAGAGACCCTCCTTTGGTCTCTTGGCGACAGGTGGAAAATTTTACCCTCGGGGACTCAAAATTTCCTGATGGACAATTATAAGGGAGCAACATCACCCTCTTTTCGGCTGTTGACCTACCTGCTATTTCTGCCTTGTTGCGAAAGGAAGTCGTAAGTGCCTTTCTATATGAGCCACCGTTAGCAGATTTTCTTATGTATCTCAAAGCTCATCCCAAACTCGACTCTTCCGTAACACGGCAGAATAGGTGAGCTTCGGGTAATGTCTTTAGTCAAACAAGTCTATCAAACTTCTGTTTGTTTAGGTCTGAACACACGTTCAAAGTGAAGCTCCGAAGTGGTGCCTGGATAGTCAAGTGCTATCGGTTACCGAATCGATGCTCAACCCTTGACTAAAACTGCCACCACTTTGAAGCTACCTTTTGAACGTCTGTCCAAGACTTTAGTGGTAGGTCAACAGCTGAATGTTGGATTCCCGAAAGTTAAATCTTTCTTTATCGCCAAGATATCAATGGAGATGTTGCCTGTGTGAGGGATTTGCGATTTGACCATTGATTTTTATGTAAAAGTTCGCAAGAAACACGATGGTGCCCCTGGTTTTCTCTGAAATCATCTCCCAAGCTCAAAAAAGCTCTCAAAGTGAGGCCAAAATGGAGGGGATATCCCACCCTACCCTGCGAGTCCACTTCTACATCAAAACAATCTCTCCATGCAAAGATAGGGAGCAAATAAATTAGCAGGGTTGCCGTGTTTTCAGTTTTGGAGTCCTCAAATAAAGTGGCAACCCTGCTAATATATTTGTTCCGTATCTTTGCATGGAGAGTTTGTTTTGATGTAGAGGTGGACTCTCAGGGTAGGGTGGGATGTCCCCTCCATTTTGGCCTCACTTTGAGAGCTTTTTTTGAGCTTAGGAGATGATTTCAGAGAAAACCAGTGGCACCATCGTGTTTCTCTTGAACTTTTACATAAGAATCAATGGTCAAATCGCAAATCCCTCACACATGCAACATCTCCACAGAGGGTCTCTTGCCTCTGGTACCATGGAGCGCTAAATTTGATCGTTTGCGTTGTTCAGTGGTGGAGGAGGTTCGGCCGCGACGGAAGGTCTCCGTGAAGGAGAAGATGGACTCGGTGCTGCCGTGGATGGAGCACCGGGTGCGGAAGGGGCTCACGATGAAGTCGCTGAAGAAGCGGCTGCCGATCACCCGCTGGCTGCCCGGCTACTCCCGCGACGACGCCGCCGGGGACCTCGTCGCCGGCCTCACCGTCGGCCTCACCGTCATCCCGCAGTCCCTCGCCTACGCGGCCATTGCTGGACTCCCGGCCGAAGTTAGTAAACTCGTAACAACTCATTACACTTAGCCACAGAGAGAGCAAGCCCACAAGTAAGCATGAGACTCCTCGACGTGGTTATCACTTCTTTCTTTCTTACTTTCTTTCACTGAAAACAAAGTTACCGTCCGTTCCGGGCTCAGAGGCCGAAAGTTCCTAGAGTACCTGTATAGCGAGAGTATGGACAGATCGCTTCGTGCATGGAGGTCCTAGGGCCCAAAAGTGCAGCCATCCTTCTAACGAACTTCTGACACACAAAATTTCACTGCCAGTCTGCAGAGTCTGCAGATTCCAATTCTAACCAAGATGGCCAAGAATGTGCAGAAATGAGCGTTCTTTCGCAAAAATGAGTAAATTTATGTAAAAACTGAGTCAAATACGTGTTTTATAAACGACGGTTCTTAACAATAGTATTAGTAAATCGTTCTGGGTTGAAAATTGAAATTCATAGGTTGGCTGCATTTCTGAGCCCTCACTTTATTCGCAGAAGCATCGGTGAAGGCTTGATGGATTTTCGGAGTTTCACATCATCTGTCCATACTCTCTGCTGGAGCCGTAGCTGCGACTGCTCCGGCCACTACGCCGGGAACCTCCGGCCTCTACCGTCCGTTCCAGGCTCAGAGGCCGGAAGTTCCGGGTGTTGGAATCGTAGCTTCGACTGCTCCGGCCGCTTCGCTGGGAACCTCCGGCTTCTACGCCCGGAACGCGGCCGGTATGTCTGTATAGCCCGTAAGTACGGCTTCCACGGCCGAAGCTTTTTTCCAGTGTTTCTTTTTTCTTACAGGACAATTTTCGTCATCGAATATCACGCGATTTGTCATTTCCCTCGTGAAAGAACGTAACTCTATTTCAATGTTGCTAAATTTTATCTCACAAATTGCATATTAATGTGGAAAATCTTGGTCATTTCTAACTGGAAATTTCGCTAATTTTTCCTCAGATCTCATGCAAAAATCAGATGAATTTTTGATGAAAATTGCACGAATACATTTTTTTAAATAAATTAATTGTTTCAGTCGATTTGGCAACCTTGGAGTTGAGTTACATTTCTTCGTCTGGGAGATGACGAATCGTTCCAATGAATTTGGCTTATACCAACTTTGCAAACAAGACAGCCGAAAGGAGTCGAAGACAGATAAGTGCCGGTCGTTGCTTTTTGGTCAAGTACTCATTACAAAAAAATCAGTTTTAAATTCACCTAATTCACCTCGGGAGGTCAATCTAAGATCCGGGAATATGATACGAATTGCTGTCAATGAGATATATCCGTGGACGGAACAAGAGGGGAACATAAATTATGACAGATTTCGCTGAATAAGTGCGCGACACATTGTTTTACCCTCAAAACTATGTATTCCGATAAACTTTTTGGTAGGATTGTTCAACACTTCCCTGTAGACGGCTGATCTTTTCAAATATTTCCCAAGGAGACCTTCCGGACCTCTTTTTGGATCTCAAACGAAACTCCCTTTTTTTGGAAGTGGTAGAGTCTTTTAGACTACCTTCGGTGGGATGTCTTTCTACCCTCCCCCTCTGCGAAAGTTCTCAGTTCGGTCCACGGATATATCAGAATTTCCTTCGGAAGCGGTTTCGTTTTGGATTTTCACCAGTTGGTATGGTCTGTCATATTCGATCGCGAAAATTTTCCTCATGTCTCAGGGGCGTCATTTTGGCTGATTTTAAGTTATGAGACAGACAAATAAGCAATGGAAACTCATGACACAGGCCATCCAGGCGTTGCTTTGATCGTACTTGGTGCTCCTCACTTCGAAAGAACTAAACCTAAGACCTAAACTAACACCTTCTCTTCATAAACTTTTCAATTACTTCGGTCCTAATTTTATGAAAAGAATTGTTGCACCAAAAATAAGTTAGGTCATAAGAAAGGAACGCCAAGTTTATAGTCGGGGCCTACAGGGTGCCGTGGATTCGGACACCCCCCCCCCCCCATGACCTGCACTTTTTATCCAGAAACGTAATTTCCTAAGATCCCAAAGAATGTTTTACCGTCGCTTAGAAATGATAAAGTTTTCTTTACCGCCGAAGCTGTTCGCATTGTCAAATTAAACCCACGCTCTGTGCGACTTAACTTTTGATCCATGTACCCATGCAAACTAATTTCCGATACATGGCCGATTTTCAATTCGCGTAACTGCACTTTTGATTCGTGTTACCAAAATGAATAAGTAGTGCGATTCCACAATTTTAATGTTTAGTCACTCTAAGTGAAAGTTTGGACAGTCCGAACAGTATGGGCGGTTAAGATCACAAAAAATCCGATTTATATGAACCAAATTTGTTTGCAGTATTGGAAAAGGTTAGTTCTCCATTACGAAAACTTGATCAGAAGTAACCCGTAACCTTCACAGGAAGGTCACATTTTAAAGTATCTGCTCCCAGAATGACGCCCCTGTTTTTTTCTATCAGATGTGTCGGAGCTGGATACAACGAGGCAAAGTCTATAGATTTGGGGTTATGGGACATTTTGTCAACGATTTTATGTCCGCGCACCTGTTTTTTCCAGAAATTTACGTCCACGCGTTTTTTTCGGCACGGGAGTTTTGGTCCACGTGCCAGTTGAGACCCAAAGTTAATTTGCCCACTTGTAAATACAAACGACAATTGCTCACGACGTTTTTGGATGGAAATATATAATGTCTTGGAAGAATGAGGGTTTGCTTGTTTTTTTGTTTTGTCTCTTTGGTCCAACGAAGAATAATATACAGTCGAGAATTTTGGTAAAAATGGGGGAGCGTCAATTCCATGAGACAAAATTCACTAAAACTCTCTTCACCTCTTTGGTGTAACAGGACTTAATTATCTTTCAAGAACTTCCCACCTTGTTATACCTGAACCGGATAAACCTCTATATTTGCCTGAGCTAAAGGTTCTTAGATTTTTCCTGTGTGCGATAAGTATCTTGATTTATTTTGCGAGGAAAGATCTGTACTTTTAAAGGATGCCTATGTCATTCTTAATACGTTCAATGTCGTATAATACTGTGCAACACCTCTGTTGTGAAATAGTTGCTTCAGACGCCGCCACACGGCGAGCGGGCGGCCAGCGCGAAACGCCGCCTACAAACCTAAGTGGATACTTCAAGCATTGTGCAATGCGTGATGTATCCACTTAGGTTTGTAGGCGCTAGTGAGCCTGTCGCGCTGGCAGCACGCCGCTCCGCTCTGTTCGGCTTTAATATTTATACTCGCATAGTCAGCGTTTTTTAACTCATGATTTTGAAATGTTAGCACACTCTGCATTGATTATTCTTATTTATATTGATAGGGGGAAAAAAATGTATTAATGTATCAAAGGAGAATAATAATATAATGTGTGTTTTTTAAATATTGGTGGTTCCGTGTCAAATTTAATGATTTCCAAAGTACTTTAAATTTTTCTTTTACATTTTGTGCTATTATTGTGCTGCAGCGAGGTGTACGCGCAACGAAACGCTCAAAATTTGACGTATTTGACTCTAAAAGATCGATGTACAAATGGGTTAAAACTAAAGATTGCGTGCTTCTTGATTTTTTTCCTCTTTTATTCATTTTTTAGTGTATTTTCCGAAGGAAATACACTATTGCATTCTCCCATGATGTCGGACCCAGACCTGAGACATTGTGAAGAGCACCGATCACGGGTCGTAGATCACGAAAATATATGCTATTCAAATTCATGTGTATATATATATGTATGTATATATATGTATGTATGTATGTATGTATGTATGTATTTCCGCCTTTTGAAGATTTTTCGATTTTTGAGTGGTTATATCTTTCTTACGTTGAAAGATATTTTGACCAATTTTTTTGCATTTTGTAGAGACTCATTAGGACTACTATTCTGCGAAAAAAAATTGAATTTTGAGGCAATAGATTTTGAGGGGTGGGGCTTGAAAGTGGGGGGAGGTGAAATCTTGTCCACTCGATAACTCGAGCGAAAATGAATATTTTGAGCTGAAATTTTTATAGGTGGTAGTTCTCCCCTAGGACTCGTTTGGTATTGAATTTGAGCTAAATCGGCCGAGCCGTTTAAAAATGGCGAGCTTTGAAAGTTTTAGGCGAGGGGTGCGCGGCATGAGGGGAGCCGGCCGGAGCAGGGCCGCACAGTGGGTCGGGGGAGAAAGTTTTTGGACAAGCTGATCGTCGCACAGTGGGTCAGGGGAGAGAAGTTTTTGGACAAACTTTTCGTCGCACAGTGGGTCAGGGGAAGGAAGATTCTGGACAAATTGTTCGTCGCACAGTGGGTCAGGTTAAATGATCTGTTCTTGAACAAAATCTCACCATTTAACCGTCACAACCTTTCGCAGCGCGTTCGCTGGCAACGTACGCAACTACTATTTTGTGCTATTGCTTTCTGGTGACTGCCGGTGGGTATGTTGCTGCCGGACCGCCTCCACGTAGGCAATTTCTCGTACATCGTCCGTCCGCAACTCTCGCCTCTGGTCAATCAGCGCAGTAGTGGGATTCCCGCTCGCCGCGCACTCTCGCGACAAGGTACGCAACTTCTTGCTCACAACGTGCTCACCTGCTCACAACTCAACTTCTGTTTCAATTCTTAATTCATTCCCTTACAGATTGATCCCCCCCCCCCTTCGGAAAATACACTCTTCCCGCGGTGGACGCGCGGGCCGCTTAAGAAGACAGAACAACTGGAATGGACACTCAAACTAAAAAGCGCGCGCGAAGCGCGCGTCCCGGGGGGGCTTGGGGGGGCGAAGCCCCCCCAAAAAACCGGCGCGGAGCGAAGCGGAGCGCCGGTTTTTTTGCAGTTTCTGGCGGCACAACTGCGGCTCATTGAGATTAATATCGCTTGGAAAAGGTTTTAAAAATATTTGTCACGTTTTAAAAATATAAATGTTTTCAAAATGAAGTTATAATTTCGTAAAGAAAAAATAGAAAAAACAAAAAAAAGTACCTATACGTACATAAGGTATGTTGTACATTCAATATTTTAAGGATAGGAATAAAACCAAATATTCACCAATGACAATTTAAAAAGATGATTCAAAAGAAGAAAGTAATAACATTTCATTTAGAAAATGAGCAACCCTAACAACTTCTCCTTCTCTCTCAATTTCTCATTCCCATATTGTCAATATAATTTTACATACCGACTAAAATATAACGCTTGGACCAAGTCACTGTTGCTTATCTTACGTGTGGGCGTAAACTACTGGACAAAAAAGGTGCGCGGACAAAAAATCGTTTACAAAATGTCCTGAAACCTGGATAAGTAATTGACTTGGGTGCTATATAAGCCGAGGAATCTCCCTAATTTTTTTCGCTCAGATTTAATATGTTGTACTCTAAGGCCCGAAAAAACGCTCCCAAAAGTTTGGCATTACAGCCGTGTTTGCGGAAATTAGCTCAAGGAATCCTTCATTTCTTTTGTTATTCTAAGGTTCAAGAAGACGTATTTTAATCAAAAGGACCTATATCCATTGAAACTTGAGCCCTGTCATGCATGCACTTGTATGGATCTCAGGGCTCATGTCAGAATAGGTATAGGTCTGTTTGGTTTAAATACGTCCAAATGAAATCTGCTCGCATGCACATTTCAACTTCAGAGCATAATCTTTGCGTTTGATTCACCGCTGTACGTCACTTATGGACCAAATCAAAGACTGTGTAAATTGCACCATCTCAACGATTATTATTAAAATCTGTACTTATTCCTCATAGGCAGAACCCTGTTTCGTTGTATCACGTTCTTATTTTTCGTTTGTCGCGTCACACTGTCATTATATATCTGTACTTATTTATTTACAACCAATAGTTTCATCTCTTGCATAATTGAGAATTTGACTTACTATGAAATCAAAGAAATAAGCTCTCCATCATCATTAAGGCCCGGCTTTTACTTTTGAAATTGTGAAACACCTCGGTTTCTTTCTCGAGAAATTCATTTTTTCGACAAGAGGAAAAAACTGATCTGTGATCAACAGGCATGCGCAGCTTTACTTTCAGGACTTTTAAATGTTAATAATTCCTCCCGATTGCAAAATAATGTGAAGACGTCAACAAGGCGATGTCAATATGTGAAGAATGAGATGATCACAACAATAAACGAAAGAATCATCTGTAATGGGGATTATCGATTAGATATTCAAACACTTTATCCGGGGGGGGGGGGGGGGGGGGGGGGGGGGGGGTAATTTGAATGCAGCCGTTTGCGAATACATGTATCCCTGCGTGTTTACACTCTTTGTTTCAAGGGGCTTCGCCTTCCCCCCCCCCCCCCCTCACCCCTACCCCTGCACAAGGCCATCATGACGCTTTTTCCAGCCGGAATTAATTCATCCATTAATTTTTTAACGAAAATTATTTATTTTAAGCAAATCAGCATACCTCAAAAAACATTGCTGTCAGACAATTTTTTGTTTTACACTTCTCCATTGAAATGTTTGACCTTTTCATGGCCTTCCCCCAACAGTACGGTCTCTACGGGTCTTTTCTTGGCTGTATAATGTACATATTCATCGGTAGCTGTAAGGATGTTCCTATGGGACCGACTGCAATCGTGTCTCTTCTAACGTACCAAGTCGTCAAAGGTGCCGGACCAGCCTACGCAACCCTCTTGTGTTTTCTCAGCGGCGTCATACAACTCATAATGGGGATCTCAGGTCTAGGTGAGTATTCTCTAAGAAAAATCCCAATTTCTCGCATTCGTAGAGAAAGAACAGAAGGTGATAGCGAAGTGAACCTGCGGCTATTTGACGTCGCCTGGTACAACTTTGATCGTAAAAATCGCGGAAACGGTGAATTTATCAAGAGCAATTTTTCAAACATTTTAAGTGTTTAAAAAAAATCCTGCAGATTTTGAAGAATTTTTAACAACAGTTTCATGAACTGATTGCCGTTCGATGCACACGTTAATTAGACAGAATTGGAGAAATTTTATCCAACTTTTTTTCAAGTTAAATTTTACCTTTCGTACGTTGTACTTTTTAAAAAAATACCCAAATAAGGCTTCCTAGAACATAAACTTTAACGGTTTCTTTTTAATTCACACAGTTGAAAATTTCCGTGTTTAGTGTTACTTTGTGGTACCGTCAAACGGGGCTACTTGGGACGATTTTAGCACAAAAAAGCTTCTCCAAAACGAACCATACATTATTTTGCCAAACTTTTTTGTGCTAAAGGTAGTTCGTTGGTACGCATATCGAATTTTAAAGGAAAAAAAAATTTATGCCCCCCCCTTATATTTTTTTTTTTCGATTTTCGACTGTCCCAAGTTACCCCGATACTCGGGGTAACTTGGGACACGAATGAAAATCAAGTGTTTGGCCCATGTTAGGCTCTTTCAGGGCAACATGGGACAGTAAACTGAATTTTTAAAAAAGTAAATTGAACATTTATCTATAAAATAATACAATTTTGGTAAATTTGAACAAGTCTTTTAAAGAATTAAGTAGGAAACAAAAATGGCATGACAGCCTTGAGGAACTTAAAGCTAATATTGAGGTCAAAACGTTTCAAAGTTATCAACTAAGAGGCACCTATGGCAGTTTGAGTAGGTAGGTACCAACCTTTAGTAGGTAAGTAAAGGTATGCATTAAGAAAAGTATTCTTTCAAAAAATTGCGAACATGTCTGTTAAGGGTTGATTTCGGAATTCCAAATTTTGTTGACGTCTTACCCTCTTACGCAGAGAAGCACCCTTTCGAATTGCTTTGACAGCTTTCTTCAATGAGTTCTGTGAGGAGTCTCTGTATATCCGAGAGCCTGGTTTTCTTTTGTACGTCCGGACCATGTTTCTTGTAAAATTACGAAATACCTGTCATAAACAGATCAGTACCTACTTAACTGATAAAAACCTGAATATAACCCAGGAAATCTCTTATCTCAAAAGCACTGCCAATAGGTCCTCCCTCTTAGTCTGTAATGCAAGGTAGAATTGGAAAACATGGAAACGATATCACTAAAAAGGAGAAAATAGGGTGTCCCATGTTACCCAGCGATTCCTAGTTTTTTGGTTTTTTGGAAATTTTGGGGATGAAAACGAAAATTTTTGTATAACTGAAGCAGACCCCATCAACAGAGGCACATTTGTGACTTACTCACATATAAGAAGTTTGCATGTGGTGGAAAGGTACTGAGATCCCCAGGAAAGTATAACGGTGTTCAAATATGACGAAAAAATATTAAAGAGACAAATATTTTTTTTTTAAATACTTATTTGGGTTTCAAAATTCTTCTTGGTCATGAACAGCCATGCCGGAGTAATGTAGAATGAGGTTATGGCAAAGATTACTAAGGACTCCAGATACCGCATTGGAATAAAACACGGCCCCCTAGTCCCCTGCAGCTCCAGGGTAGGCAACCTGTTTAGCGGTATGCCATACTTCGAGCTAACGAATATACTGTTTGCCGTGTGTTTGACCGGTTTCGCCGTGCTGTGCTAAGTTTGGTTAAAGATTCACTGTATTAAATTTTCTTATGTCTTAAATCGTTAAAAAATGCCGAAAAAACCAAAAAAAAGAAAGAAAAAAAAATTAATCCAAATAACTCTGCTCAATTTTCTGAGTCCATTTAAGTCCACTGGTGAGTCCACTAGTGACTAAAATGAGCAATTTTCGCAATTTGCCGTTCATAATCTGCACATTCGAAGTGCAATTTCCCAATTTCCCATGCGCTTCCATTACAGGTGGGCTAAAGTATGGCATACCGCTACACAGGTTGCCTACCCTGGCGCTGCAGGCGACTGGGGGGCCGCTTCTTTCCTACAGCAAGTATACGGCGTGCGGTATCTGGAGTCCTTAGTAATCTTTGGGTTATGGCATCAGAGGAACAAAAATAAACATTACAGTGCTACCACACACAACAACGCGAAAATTCCCTCGAGTGTCCCATGTTAGCCTGTAGTCCCAAGTAGCCCCGTTTGACGGTACTGTTTTTGTGTCAGATCAACCTAAAGGACATGGTTGCTCAACACAATTTTGTATTAAAGCGACCCAAACCCTAGGGTACTCAGAGGCATCGGGGCATGAAGGGAGAGTCCTTCATGTACTTATTTTTTCCGTCAGATACTCAGAGATTGTGACTTGCTAGTCGCCAGCGCATTAGTTTGCCACCGATGCGATCCAGGTTTAAACCTGGCGGCTGTCGCATAATTTTTAACGAGGTCGCAGATTTTCAACACAAAGATTTGGTCCCTTCAACCCAAAGATTTGATCGATTTGACACAGGGAAAATCGACACAAAAATATTCAACCAATACTTTGTGTTACTTCGTGTTTTACTTCCTATATTATCACAAAATTTTGGGTATAATTTTTCTCACATGTCCAGTCTTTTTAAAGTTTACGGGTGTTTCAAAAGTCTTTTTCAGCAATCGTTCACAATCCCTCTCTGCCGTGCTAGGGAAGAACGCCGTATGAGCATTCGAAAGTTGCTAAATTTCCCCGGATAAAACACGAATTTCCGAGGGAAGTCATGAACATTTTTTATTGAAATTTTCAGATAGTTTCGATTAAATTGCGAAGAAAAATTTCGGAAAATTGTAACAAAAATATTCAAAATTTCCCCGGTAGATTCGTTTTTTGTCGGAAGAAATTTGGCAACGTCTGAAGACTCATACAGCGTATTTCCTTAACACGGGAGTACTTGGGTCCTCTATTTTTTTTAGCCCAGGTAAATTTTTGAGCATAGCTTAATTACAATGTTATTTTCCATCCAGAAAACTATAGGGTTGTCGAAAAGTTTCCTTCTTCTGTTTTTTCGAAACTAATCGGGTCTGTTACTCGACAGGAATCATCATAGATTTCGTTTCGGGTCCTGTTTCGTCCGGGTTCACCTCCGCAGTGGCTTTAATCATCATATCCTCCCAAATAAAAGATCTGCTGGCTATCAAGACGTCCGGCACGACTTTTGTTCAGATGTGGATCAGCATTTTCAAAGACATCGAGCACACGCACATGGGAGATGCCGTCCTCGGCGGGGCCTGCATTATCATTCTCCTCCACATGAGGGTAAGTATCCAGCGTGTACAGCAAAACGTAAACTCTCTTGTTTGAAGGCGTTTTGTCGCATCGTCTTCGAGCAGGATTCACTCACGGACAGGCGAGGCTTGCTCCTTTGTGTTTCTGTGGGTGCCGAATGTCAACATCTTTGTAGCTGAGACTAGAAAATCTTTTAAAGAAACCTGCGCAAAAGAATGCTAAAAATGTGAAAATGTAACAAGAAGAACAAAAGGTTTGAGTGACTGTTATTCCTCACATTTTTCAACTTTTTGAAATCTTTCACAAATTCCCTCTTTCCATATTTTTTTTCAAAAAGAAGGAGATGAATCATAATTTTAAAACATGCCCGGAAAAGCGGGACCGTAAGCAGTTGTCTTTTCATCATTCATACTAACACGTGTTCTATTTTCAGGTATATTTTTGGTAATAATCTTATGAAATATTTTCATTTTCTTGTCATGAACAACTAAAATTTTTGTATCTCAAAGCGAATTGCGTAACTATTACCTTAGTTTGAAATATATTCGCTTTAATGACAGAACTTTTTAGATCAACTGTGTATTTTAACTGATGGCACATGTTTTTCTCAATACCTACCCACTTAACCCTAAGATGCCCAAGCCGCGTACGTGGCCCGCGAGTTGTATGGGGCCGGTACATACGAGCTTTAGATATAAGTCTCCAAGTATGTACATCTTAACAAAAGAATCGGACATCAAATTGAGAACGAAAGAAAAAATTCGAGCGACGCTTTCAGACCTCCTTTTTAACTTCTCTGCCGAATCTGATCGACACCTCATCGGCAGCATAGAGCGGATCATTGCGTGTTCACGCCTCGTACCATCGCGCCTTCAATTTTGCAGATGCATCACGGACATCCATCAAGCACGAGTAGCGGTATCTTTGCGCCGTCATCACCGCGCGTTGAGGCGGCTCTTATTTTTGGGCTTGAAATAACATAGACTACTCCTCAAAAACTATCAAAATTAATGTTTTAAGTACGGATCAATTTTATCAGACTTGGACCTTTGTGTAAAAAAAGGTAAAACGTCTTGGGCATTTAAGGGCTAAGTAAACATTCTAACATTACTTCAATTTTAATCTAAAAAGAGTGATCCCTGTTTTAGCTCCTCGGTAATGTAAAAATTGGACCTGAAGACGAGGATGAAGGCCCCACGAGGATTCAAAAACTCATCAATTCCTCCTTATGGCTGATCAGCACCGCTAGAAATGCCATTATTGTGTTACTTAGTGGATTGCTGGGATTTTATTTCACAAAAAACAGCCTTAATGTACCTTTCAATCTTATAGGTAAGTGAATTTTCCTCACCTCAGTTATTGACGCATCTACCACAAATACCTTTAAGTAGTTGAAGTTCACTGTAGCAACTTTAGAGGATGATTATAATTTCAGGAATTACCTATTTAGATATTAGCCTTATGCGGAAAATACCAAGTAGGTAGTGAGAGGTACAGTGTTTAGTATATGTAAATAATTCAGTAAGAAATGCATAGCCTTTAAACTTTCTGCTTCCACTATGCAGTAGGTCTCAAAACTCGTCTACGAGTAAATGATTTACCCAAGATTTACCTTTGTGGTCTTTGTTGGTTTGAAAACTGATTGCAAAATCTGCTTAGGTGCCCAGCCATGACTTGACCCCCCCCCCCCCCCTCTCAAAGATTATTTCTAAAAATTCCTCGATATTGATATCTATCTTTCATCTCTGTGGGGATTTTTTGGCACCTATTTTAAGATCTATGCAAGTGCATCTGCAAATTTGTATTTCTTTAGTTCCTTTATATTTGTGATTAATTTTCTAACTTGGAAATTTTGCAGGTCATATTCCTCCAGGCTTACCCGAGGTGAGCTTCCCTCCATTCAGTGGTGTGAACATAAGAACAAACCAGACTGTTGATTTCATCGACATGGTATCAGATATGGGTTCAGGCGTTGTGGTCCTGCCTTTAGTAGCTCTTCTGGAAAATATTGCTATCTGCAAAACTTTTGGTAGGTCTGCGTCAAGAAATCATTGTCAGATTTGCCTACCTTCCAGACTTTGAAACTATTTCCTCATTGACTGTTATCGATCACAAATGTAGAGATGGTCGATGTCAACAACGGTAACCGTTACAGATATGGCGTATTGGCCTCATATCCTAAAAAAGAAGAGAAAAAAGAATTGGGCCTAAGGTAGATTGAGACCTGCTTGTTTTCAAATCGCGTGCAAAAAATTTAATTTTTAAATGAGCTCACTAAAACTCTCTATCTCCTTTGTGGTCCGTTATCATTAATCATTATTCCGAAGTTCAAAAGCTTTCAATAATTTTTATTATGATTTATTTTCAGCACACGGGAAACCTGTTGACTCGACACAAGAATTAATTGCAATCGGTTTATGCAACATTGGAAACTCATTTGTCTGCTCATTCCCTGGATCTGGTTCATTATCAAGGAGTGCTGTTAATAATGCCAGTGGTGTGAGAACTCCTTTGGGTGGTCTATATACTGGTAAGCACAGTTGTTCACCAGCCCCAATTCTGATGATTGATTTGTCAAAAATGCCGTGAAGATGCCTTAAAAATGTATTTCTGCAATCTTTCTTGCAGTCCCATGTAAAACAATACTGACAATTTTTAATATTATATCTTAAAATACTAAATTTCCTACTGATAACTACATCTGATCAAATCAGGAGGAATAATTTTTCAAAAAGTCCTAAAATTGTGAGGGGTCAGTGAGGTCAAAAAATATTAATTTTTAGAGAGAACCCATCATATCAAAAATTTATGATAACAATTTTTTAAATTATGAAGACTGCCAAGATCAAAAATTTTAAAAGAGCCTCCATTTCTTAGAGATTTTCCACTTGTAGTAACATGAATATTTAATTTTGAACACGTTCAGAGTAATTTGTTTGTCTTTCAAATGATTTTAATAGAAAATTTCGAAAAGTAAAGTATATTTTTTGCTTAAATTAAGTCTAGTGCAAATTGATAACACATCCTCTTAAAAAGGGAATTGGAATTTTACAAAGCCAGCTACAGAACACGTCCTCTAGAAGTTTCTGTTAATGACTTGACTATTGAGAAAAAAGCTCAGTTAATGAAAAAAGCTTGTTTGATAAATGATGAGAGCTAATCTGAAAGCGTGTGGCGCGCACGGCACAAAACGCCTAGTAGCGCCTTACAAGCCCGCAGGATACCTCATGCATTGCGCGCACAGCGCGGTGCGGTGCACGGTGCGCGCAAGGCATGATAAGCGCCTTGCAAGTCTGCTGGATACTTCATGCATTGCACGTACACCACGATGCGCGCTCAAGTCGTTGAAAAGTCGTATTTTCTTGGTGTCAAATCTAACAAGGTTCCTGGTGTATTAGGGAGAGGTCATGCATTCCACTTACAAGGAAGGCCGAATTTCAGCCTTGTGTAAACATGCAAAACAAACTGTGTAATTCTTTGGGAGAAAAATACTTGCAGCCAAGATTTGATCAAAACTGATGAAAATTTCGTTAGGAGAGCAGTCTGCCTAGCTTTATGTTGCAGCATTAACATATAATTGATCTGTAATTCTGATTTGTGTGTTACAGAGGTCTCTATTTTAGTTCAAAGTAGGTACATTCCGCAATCCTTACTGTATTGTTCCCACACTAGCCTCCTTAGTTTGCTCTCCATAAGGCTAGGTAATGATAAAATTTTTGAGGCATCTTTAGTGCTGCATGTAACTTATAATGCTTTCTCCTTAGAGTTTTTCTTTTTCATTTGCAGGCGTCTTGGTCATACTTGCTTTGCTGTTTTTCACTCCATACTTCTATTTCATCCCTAAAGCTGCTCTTGCTGCAGTCATTGTCGCAGCTGTAATCTTCATGGTCGAAGTCGATGTTGTCAAACCGATTTATCGTTCCAAAAGTAAGTTCTTGGATTCTGTAAGGATGGAAATCCCCCCATGCTGTGAAATACCAGCCAGAAAAAACTGCTGTTGTTCCATTCGCCAGCTTTCAATTTTTTTCTGTAACAAAATTATCTCTATTACTAGAAACCCATCTCTATACTATCTGTATACTTTCAGCGTGCCTAACCATTTGGAACTAATTCTGAAAAATTAAACACAAAGATGAGCAAATTTTTTAAATACTTCGAGTGCTTTTTTTGTCTAAAAAAAATAAGAAGCTCTTTGCGCCCCTCTTTCACACAGCGAGGAACATAGTGACATATACTGTCTTTGGGTGAAATTACCTTTTCAAGGCATTGTTAATTACCTACTTATCTGTTCAATTATTTTCAAGTTTAGTGTAAGCCTCGCTGTGAAATTTCTTGGCAATTTTAGAAGCTTGATGAATTGAATGTCATTTATCAGAAGTGGTTTATCAACCATGAGGTACACAATAGAATATCGTACGCCCACATTGAATGTAAGAGGGTGGCTCGGTCTCTTTTGATACGGATATATTCCGTTTGTCTAGTCATCAATAAGTGATTGAGTTTAGTATGCATAAGGTCTGGTCTTAAGCTTACTCTCGAGTCTCGGTTTATTACGTGACTAAGCCCACATAAGAATATAACAAACCATCATTTTTTGTGGTTTAGAATTTGTATTGTGAATTGTTCTAAATAAGACGGAAATAATAAAATGCTGTTGTGCTTTTACAGAAAGTGATCTCATCCCTGGACTATCAACATTTGGTGCTTGTCTTATTCTACCTCTAGAAATCGGTATTCTTGTCGGAATTGGACTAAATTTAATATCAATTTTGTATCATGCAGCCAGACCGAAGATTTCTATGGAAATACACAATGTGAGGAAATTTAAATTTCTGACTTTCTTACACCTATAATCTTTAACTTAATCTAATCTACCTTTTCTCTAAAATCGGACAGAACCTGCACTTGTTTGATAAGGTGGCACTTTTAAGCAGAAACTTTCCCACTCACTTCAATTCTTAGTGACTGCTACCTGCGCTGGACTTGGTGAGAGCTCTGTTTGAGCATGTCTTTGCACATTATGGCCGACCAAACTTATCATAGGAGAGCTTTATGCTTTGAAAGTAAGGCATTCTCAATGTGCCAATCATTTGGAGGTACCCTGCTATTCTATGTGTTGATCAGATTTTTTTTTTTTTAAATAACAGCTTCTCAGTACTTTGGTTTCAAAATGATCATATATTCAGCAATGCTCATACAGCTAATGAATCTCAAACTTGTGTAGGTTTCTCCAGCGACAGGTTAGATTGCATAGACTTATTTTCTTAATATTTTTTACAACTCTACATGAATTAAAAAATTGTCTCTTCATTGCAGAGTCGAGCAGGAATAGAATATTTACTGCTGACGCCTGACCGTTGTTTAATCTTCCCATCTGTAGCGTATGTCAGAAACCTTGTAACCAAGCACAGTATAAAGCAAGGTATACCAGTGGTTATTGACTGCTCTCATATTTATGGTGCCGATTTTACAGCAGCAAAGGTATGCATCTTTATATTCTCTTTCCATTATAGTCTGAGTTTCATTTTACTTGTCCCAAACCTAAATTTAAGAAAATTCAAGTTGAGAAATTGGTCATACGGTATAACCGAAAGAGTGGATGGAGTAAATTTATTTGCAATAAAAAATAGTACCAAAACGGTGCGTCTAAAAATGTTTGCCCCAAATCGTTAGTGAACCTTATGGCAGGTCTCTTCGGACTCTAATATGATATTGTAACTTCTCTACTGGAAATGGGTGTAAAAATGCTGAAAACATTAATACACATCTGCCTTTTAGTTTTTTCTTGGAATTAATTTAGTATGTTTCTTTGCCAGGTCATAGAAGTTTTAACGGAGGATTTTTCAAAACGAGGACAACCATTATTCTTTTACAACTTAAAGCCCAGTGTTGTTGCTGTATTTGAAGGAGTACAGCCTACAGATTTTGTGGTTTACTACGATAAGCATGATCTGGATCATTTACTAAGGAGTAAAATGTAAGTTTCACGAAGTAATCTTTGTATTGGAGCAAATTCAATCAGATTTCACAAATACCTAGACTACATTGCATTTAACATGAACTTATCAAAATCAAATAGTCATGTAATTAAAATGAAATGGGAAGTAGAAAAAAACCAGATAAAATCCTCGTAATTCCGAATCTTGATTTTAGAAGGAAACCGTGTGTTGAGGAATAAATTACAAATGAGATCTTGAAAGAGCTTAGAAATTCTTCAAAAAATGCTTATTTTTTTATTCCTAAATCTGCTTGAACCATGACCCTCCAGAGTTTTTTGTCTCATTAAATATTACGTCTTCATCAATATGTTTGAATATTTTAAAGTATTGTATTTGTTTGAATAATTTAATTTTCGTCATGTTTAGGGTCGCAAGTCAGGACGCCTGCTTCAAGACAAGCACACCGAAACTACCCAGATTACCTAGGTGATGAGTCCCGTGAGCAAAAATTGTTCTTCAAATTCGTCAGGTCATGATAGATGACTGAATTCTCTCGAAGGCTTCTCATGATCATATTCAACTCTTGGTACCCTAGATTGCGGCGGTTATGGCTGATTAGGACTAGGTACTTTGTGTCTTTTTTCGTCTTCAGGTGGCCTTTTTCTGTTTCATCTACATTCCTGCTCTGTCAATGAAAATATGACTAAGCTTTGTCTATACTTTAATGATGGGTCAGTTTCATAGTAACAAAGAAGTCTCTCTCAATCATGAGGTCCTCTTAGACAACTGATTCAACTAACAAAGATAGATTCAGATACATTAGTCAAACGGACCTTTAGGATCGTCAATTTTTTCCGTCCATTTCAGGATTTTTCCCTGAAAAAATCAATAAGTTTATATTGGTTTTTGATGGTCAGATTTTTGGGCAAATCCAAAACTCTAGGCAACAAAGTTTTTGCTTGAAATCATAAACGTAACTAGAGGGGTGAGGGAGACTGTCTGCTGTTGCTGAGAATCACAATGTAAAAATAATTTTGCTTCTTGACGTAAGATAATTGTAGCTAATATACCCCTCTGTATTTATATGGTTTTTCTTGTTGGAAACTTTCCTGGTTATCTAAAATCTCAAGAACGTCTACCCAGTAACTTTAGAGATTGCAATGAGGAGTTTCCTCTGTAATTTCTGGTGCTGAATTCGAAAATGTCTGCAGTATTACTCCATCTCTTACTAAAAATCAAAATTTTTTATAGAACAGGTATTTTCTGTCAACAAAACTTACAGTGTTGAAAGATTTGATTTTTAGAGAGGATGGTAGAAGGGGAAAGTACAATGAAAATGTTTGAAACTAGAACCAGAGTTTATAAAAAATACGTTCATGGAAAAATTGTGTCACAAAGTTTGTTTAAAGATGCGAAATATCGAGGAAAGTCTTACATAGGAAATACCATATGAGGCCACAAGAACGCTGAAGGGTATATTGGCACCATAATATTCTGTATCAAGGAATAAGGCTAATTTTATAAGTGATTCTCAGTGTTAATAGACTACCCTTCCCTCTGGTTTGATTTACATTTTATAGTTACCCAAAACTATATTGTCCAGCTTAATGGATGATCCTATTTTCATTATTTGATTCAGTATAATTCTAATGCTAAACGTTCCTGGCAGAATTTAGTGAAAAGAAGAAATATTGAAATGAAGACTAAAATTGTGTAAATAGGCTGACATTCCAGGACTTGCTGAACAATTAAAAAGCTGCAAAAACTTGTATCTGTATGTTATTTGCTATAAGATTTTGGCAATCAAAGAGTCCGAATCCTTTTCTTGCTCTTGTAAGTGAATTGTTTGAAATGAATGTCTGTATTATCTATCAATGTTCCCTGTGTGCATGCGTTTATCGCAGTTGGTGAAATACTATTTGCTGTCTTTCCCTTATTGCATCCCTTATTTTGTATTATTTTATTTGTATCCTTCTGTTCAATTCAATAGGGCAACTTTGTTTTTTTTTAAAATTTGACTCTCCAAAGGAAGTGGAATTTCAGAGCCTGATAACTGAAAATCAAGACATATAGGTCCTTTTGTCGATGAAAAATATTTTACAAAAATTTGAGCACAAACAAAACGTAGAAGTGTTTTGTCAAACAGAGGAGCTGTAATAGTTTGAATAAGTAGGTAATTCAAAAAATAAAGCCAAGTTTTCATCTATAGGGGCTCAAAATTGTACAATTCAAAAGCAATTTTACGTCCACTCTTGGCACAAATATGGACATTGCTCCCAACTGATTCTTTGAATTACTGGAGAGTATTTCCCGTCTACGAGTCAAAATTAGATATTTTAAACGTAACTTCAGTACAATCGCTTACCTATGAAAATGATATATGTTCTTAGAATTTTCAAATGTGCATCGTTATCTCCCTAAAAGAGAGTTAATGAGGGAAAACTAATGGAATTTAGGGAAATTTGTGACTTTAAACTTCTAGACTTTACCCACCGATTTTTAAGTATTCAAACAAAGAAAGAGGTATCTTATAAAAACTTGTGTATGTAAATATTTTCAGAATTTTGTACCCATGTAAATTAAACACTTAGTTATCTACAGTGACATGGTGTGCTTTGCGATGTATCGATTGATCTGCCATTTAAACCTATGGAAAAGGATCAATAAACAGGGTGTTTGCAACAAACACTCTGATAATTGATTCTTCACCACATCGTTAAATGGTGAAATACAATTATCGATCAATCACGCCTTGCCACTGGTTATATAACTATCCGAATACTCCTTGATAGTCAACTTTCCTAAGTATTCCGCTTACATTTTGTACAACACATAAAAATAAATGGACCCTTTTACAAATACGAAACTGTTGACTTTTTCATTTCTCAGAATTTAATTAACAAATAATCACCAACATCCTCAGATTCTGGAGTCTCTGAAGTTCCTTGGTTAGGTTCTTTACAAGAAGTGACTTGTGTTGTAAATGGAGGAGTCAAACTTTCCTTGTTTAAAATTCATTAAGAACTTGGATCAATTTTAAATATTTCACTAGCCCTAACAGCTCGATGCAACGTCACATTTTTTATTTTTGGTTCCCAACAAACTTCACTTGAAAAACATTGTAACTACTACAAGAACTACATGCTGTGTATCTATCTACATGACTTAAATTTACAAAGATATTAAGAAACGAAGTAACGTTAGATAATACAGATTATCTAGAGGAACAAGAATTTTGGAGTTCTCTGTCTTTTGTTCTGAGAAATTAGGTGTATAAGATTACAAATTTAATTTCACAACTTTATGAATCCAAAGTTTGACTTTCCCTAAACAACTCTCTTATACGTATGATTGAAAATAAAATAAATGTATAACATTCAGCTCTCTGTGAATTTTGCTTGTGGTCAAATCTGCACATCTTTTTAAGGGAAATTTTCCGCGCATGAGCTTTTTCCTTCTATAATTAAAATTTTAGTTTTATACTGAATTCTAGCACACGTTGCCCAAAAAAGTGAGGGTGTCTAAAGACTTGTACACAAACTCGCTACTGTCAGAGACTCTTGTTGAGAATTCAGAGGCTGATATGGTAGGGCGTACTCTATGTAGACCAAAGTCCTGTAATATTCAGAGGCCAAAGGATGGCTTGATTTTGTAAGGAAAAAGAAATAAATCATATAAATTGAGAGGTCCTTTAAAAGAATCACTTAACTTTAATGAGGGGTTTAACAGAGAATCTTTTAGTATTACAAAAATGACTACACTACGGAAATGAACAAAAAAGGATAAGTATAATAATAATTGCAGAGATCTGGGCACTAATATACCAAGATCTTGCTACTTCCTTTTCAAGTGGTCAAAAATCTAAAGAAAAAAGTACCTGACTAGCTCTAGTTTTAAAGTCAAAGATGTTCATCGTTAAAGACTTTCAGAGAAAGAAAAAACAGTACAGTAACAGTTCTCAGCCGCCTTACAAAGCAGTGTGATCTGTGATAATCAAAATATACATCAACAATAACATAGTCTTGAGCTTTTGGAGCAAAAAATAAAATGTCTGCGAAGAAAGGTACATATTATTTCATACAATTTAAGAATTATTAGAAGTAGGTAACAAACATTGAGAAAATGGCTGTCAGAAATCATTAATTTTTGGCGCTCAGAGCAACCAGCAAGACTTGGCAATCCATCGTCAAAAGTTGGTGATTGGGGCGCCAATTTTTGCCCGTTGCATGGCACGTCAAATTTAATGACTTAGTTGACAACCTGTTTCTCAAAGAAAGTTAAATGTTAAAAAAATCTTTAGATACGATAAGAACTAGTTTCAGCAAATCCTCTACTGATGCTTTTCAAAAAATACTTCAGTTATCAGTTCCCATACAAGATATTTTTTGACCCACCTCAAATGAATTTTTGGTTTAATTTTAACTCAAATAGATTAGTACATACTGATGGCTGATCAATGGGTCAACTCCTAAATTTATAGAGAACAAGATCGTATAACTCAGTACATTTATCATTAGCATAAGGCTGCCAAGGAGTACAAAATTAACTTGTTCTTCTTACTTAAATTTTTCGTTTTAAAGACATTTGAAGGGATGGAAGTCTGGAGCTGAATTACAGGGAAAAAGAGGTTATGACCAGCATTGATTTACAATTTTCAACAGAACCGTTCACTCATAATTTAGACTGAAATGAATTATCAGATGATCAAGCTTTTTAGCGATGAAGTCTCACTTCTTTTAAGTATTAAATACACAACTAAATGAAAGTCCAATATGTATGAATGGTGTTTTTTCTTTTTACTTCTTCTTTTTTCCTGCAAAAATGTATTTCTGTAAACATCTGAACATCCCAGTACTTTCTTCTATAATTCTAAAATTAAAATTTAAATTGGAAAACAATAAACATTGATAAAATCATAATAATTGAAAGAACAAAGTACCTACTATTTACATCATTATCATTAAAGTTAAATAATGAAGAGCAACACACTAACATAAACCAATTTGAAAGAAGGAAAATTATTTCTGAGGGGAGGAAAGATGAATACTTTTTACGTGGTCCTTTAATTAGGTATCAGAAAGTTTTTATGGACTACTTATCAAAACAACTCATTAACAGAAGAAGAAGTAGAAATGATGAAAAGAGAAACCACGAGCATTTTAGAAGTGAGTCTTTTCAGAAATGTCTGGTTTTTGCTTTCATAATTAATTTTTATTTCATTCCTTTTGTAACTATTTTAAAACTAGGGATAGGCAATAAAGTGTTCGCTACTTAGACAAAGTAAGCAACTTTGATACGATATTGACAATAAATTAATGAGAAATAAAGAATAACAGATCTTTCGGATCATACAAAGTTGCAATACTGACTCTGTAACCACAATTTTTAACTGAAGTAAGGGTTCTCTTTTTTCTCTCTCTTCTGTCTGTCAAAGGAAATACTTTCAGAAGATACAGCTAACTTAAATGTTCCAACTGTTGAGAATTTCAGTTCGATTCGGTGAAGTCAAGTCTTGCACCATGCGACAGATCATCCAACTGACAGTGCCAGTTAGGTGCCATCAGTTTTAGCCAATAGTGTACTGAATAAGAGGACAGTCTAGAATGGGCTGTTTTTCTTCATTTTTTTCTAATTGATGGGGACCGCCTGATGGTGTCACAAGAGAAAAATAACTTTGACATCACAACAAACAACACATGGTGAAGCAAATTTGATTTCTTCTTTTGATGGTAACAGATTTTACAAATGAAGCAACCGGAGAAAATCAGAGCTTTGATTAATCAGGGTTTCCATAATATCGTCGTTTTCAATGCCTTAACTTTGTTTATTTTTCCGGGACTCCAAAATTTCCGAATTTCCTAACCTTTGAACAAAATGTGCACTTCGATTTGTTTTCTTTTAATTAAGCTGCTGAGCCGACACACTACTCGAAAAATTTCCTGACGTTTCTGTGAGTTTTCTGACTTATCCGGGTCATTGTAAATTCCCTGATAATCAATTTTTTTCAGACCACCAGAAAACTCTGTAAATAAAATATCTTGAAACTACTCTATCATTAAATTACACCAAAAAAAGATATGGAAGAACATAAACTTTACACTCAAAAATAGAAGTATTTCATGCCCATTCAACGATTTCAACTCCTTCCCAAAAAAGGCCCTATCTACCTTAAAATTAAAACAAAAAGCGCAAGCGATCAAATTTATGGTCCCATGTAAACTGTCATCCAATCGTTGGATGATTCATCGCATTGCTAGATAATTACTTTAGAATTACCTTGCATGCACTCAAATACTCATGATTTCGCAGTCCAGGAACTTAGACAAGAATTTTTTGCTGGATTTAAACTCAACAAAAAAAATACATTTTTGGCATAATTTGCCAGGAGTGAAAATTAGGGAACAGATTAGTGGAATGATTTTCTTTCCATGTCTAAACATTTTTTAGTATTCTGGTTTGCAATGCTAATAGACACAGTATTAGGGAGATAAGATTAAATGATTGACTGCAGATTTGCAGTATTTGCAAAAAAACTTGACATTATGCTTGAAATTTCTAGAATAATGATTTTCATGGTAAATTGAAACGTCAATACAGGGTGAAAACAAAGATAAACTTAAACAAAAGCACTTCTAAGATAATTAAGCCAATTACAGGTACTGAACAACGAAGGCTCAGAGTCAGAGGCAGGTGGTGGACTTCAGAGGTCAAAGACAAAAACAGCAAAGGCAAAATAAAAGTACAGGTCATGCTCGTCTTTTAGATGGGTCCAAAGAATACAGTGGGTATGGACAGCCAAATTTATTTTACGGACGAGAGGAAGATAAAATCACAATCATCACCCGTTTTAATTGCTTTAGATCCTGAGAGTATAGGATACTAATCATCCAGCTTCAAAGGAATTGTACGGATTGGACAAAATCAATCAATAAATTAGAGTTTTGCTACGAAACTTTAGAGGTACAAAGACAATTGATTTTCTGTACAAAAATAGGAATGAGTGCATTTTCTTTTCACTTCAGTTTTCTTAGTAAATTCATAGAAACTCATTTTTTTATTAGCTGTATTATCATTTGTCAAATATCTGCCTCGTGTAATATGTTTCTATACCACCCTTAAGAACAAATTTACGGCATAAAAATATGCACTTTGATACCGCAGCGACTCCACAAAAACCTAGTTTTTGTCAAGGGAAGCCTGTAAGCATTTACCGAGTGAAACTTCAAAAGTTAAATTTAAAACTTTCCGTTAGTTTAGATGCTGTTGACAGAGTAAATTCCACATGAGCAGAAAATCGATGACAAAACTCCCATAACACGTATCTCTTTGGCAATGTTTAAGATCTCTACTCCAATTTTATTTTTATAAAGGTGAACAAATAAACTTTGTTCCTTGAAGTTTTTTTCACAATTCGCTTCACACAGAGAAGAAATATCAAGATGGTATATTAGAATTGACGTTGAGTAGTTCTGTTTTTAAAAAATAAAACATAATGGGAAGTCTACGATGTCGCAAACCAAGATACAAGGTTTGGGAGTTTCACCGTCAAAATGTTTCATCACACACTAAGCTAGATGAATAAAAATATATGGAGGCTGAAGGAATATAAAGGCAGACTCAGTAAGGACTTGAAATTTGTTTTTAAACTTTGAAATTAAATTTTATATGACATCATAGCTGAGCAGGCACATAAAAGCAGAGAAGGAAATTTTTGGCATTATTATTAATTTTTATGAGAAAATTTTACATGTGCAGCAATATTGCAACTTGCTATATTTCAGCCAAGATTAATAGTCAACTAGACTTTTGAGTCAAGAAAGATTCAAATTTTGTTAGTGGCAGAACTACGCCTCAGAAAATAAACTGAAGATTCCTTTAAATTATGGAGATGCCTGAGGAAGTATGAGAATATTCCACTCTCCTGAAACAGTGCTCTCTGAAGTCTCACAAGCCCACCAATGACAAAGGCATGAATAATGATGGGCGTTTGTAGTTGAGATAATTGAAAACTTCGGAACAATCCAACTCTCCCGCAAGTCCAGCATGAAATCACTGATTGGTCAGTATTTTGTAGTTTTATTCAAACGATCTAGCTCTTCAGTAAGGCCAAAACCACCTTATCATAACAGCATTTGGCCTTAGGGCTAATCAGTCTCAAGGCACCTCAGTACGGTACATGCATGGCTGCGCCATTACTCCTTTGCACCCTCTCGATATACAAATTATACAACAATCTATTTGGTTCATAGTAGTGGGGGTTGTCTGAAGCCGAAAGATCTGGATTGTACGAGAACTGCGGAGCAGCACTCTCATTTGATCTCGATGAGCCATTACAATTACTTATAGACAACGATACACAGTCATTGTATGCTGTGGCTTCCTGTTTCATGGGCGAGTATGAATCAACCTGTGGACACAGAGAAAAACGTTTCCAGGTTAAATACATTTACATTTCATAAAATAACGCATTTGAAAAATGTAAGAGATTGAACAGCATCTACACGAAACAGTGTTTTTCGAACTTCGAACTGCCGCAAATCTAGTATGATTCAGATTTTTAAGCATTTTAAGTGCTTGTTTGCTCGTGATGCAATTTTCAAAGCAATTATACCACGATTTTAGGTTTCAGCCCCCTTTTTGGCGAGGTTCAAAAAACTAAACTCTTTGATTTGTTTCCATTTCAACCCACAGTCCTAATTTTTGTGCAATTTCAAATTTTTATAGAGACTTTTACTGCAACATAAAATGGGTACTTGGTTTTCTACTGAGTTTGTTGATACTCTGCAATTATTTCAATGCAGCACATACAAAAAACAACGATACAGTTCAAATTTGCCCCGAAATATTTTCCCAACAGGAGGAAGTCAAGGAAGTTTTCAAGCAATTACTTTGAGTATTTTTCCCTTTAAAAAAGAAATTGTGACAGGAAGTCTGCAGCATTGCAAACCAAGATATACTTTGTTTCAGATTCACCGTAAATAAGTTAAATAAGGATGCACTTAAAATTGAAAATGGATGGGCCAAAAGAGGGAAAAAAGCTAGAACAAGGATTTCTTCCGAAAACAATCAGGCTATGATTGTCACAGGAGCGCAAAGAATTCTTCGGGGCAAAAATAGTTGCAATCTAGACCTCAAAACTCTTTCACTTCACATAAAAGTAAAAGCAATGCATGGTGCCAACAAGGCCAAAATTGAGTTGATTGTTTCTTGCAGTAATAGCAGTCACAAAATTAAATTGCTGAGTCTCCATAATAGCTGCACACCCCTTCAAAGGGATCCAGAAAGTCCTTTGCTTTCGCATGAATCAGCAAGCTTTCCCAATGCCCTTCTATCGGAGGGCTTATTGTAAGTGCAAGCCAAAGAACGTGCTTCCCAGCTTTCTTCATAAAAAAAGTCTGCTGACTTAGTGCTCAATTAGTAATGATTTAGACAGTTTTTTTCACGAAAGTCAACAAGCAAAAAAGTTTCCTGTCTATTCCCCCAAAAATATATGCTAAGGGTGTGACCTTTAAGAAATTCAGCAAAAAAAACTTGACTGCGGACACAAAAAACTTTTCGTCCTCAACTGCTTTCACAAAACCACTGTAGGAGTACATTCCAACGCTCCAACACTTCCTAGACCCTTTTCAAATCCTGGGGATTTTTTATTTCTTTTATTTATTTATTTATTTATTTAAAAATGTCTTCTTCACAAGCAGTTTGAAGGCCTGTATGATGACTCTATACCTGAAAAAGCAAGCTTTCACCAAAGCTTCAAATATATTTTTCTTAGAAAGGTTTTCCCATCAGATGAAACTATCATTAATACAGAAGCTGTCTCTTTTAAAGCTTTGATTTTTAAGGGTCTCAATGCTTCAATTACCTATGCATTCTAGAAGTCTGAATTGCTGAGAGGAAGTAAGGCTTTGGAGTGTTCTTTGGCTGGGCCCTTCTAAAAATAGATGTATCAATTTTTTTTACAAAGTGAAAGCGTTTAAAATTAATCAAAATCAACAAAGAAGCTGCAAAGTTCTTTACACTAGGTAGATTTTATTCAGTAAATTTATGAGGTTTTGGTTTCTATTAAATATTCATTAATTTGGAAAAAGGTTAGAAAATTGACATTTCGTGAATTCTTTGAATTACTTTAGTGATGATGAGCCAAAGAGATTTTCATCACCAATATCATGAAGAAATCATCAGAGAGGGATGCATCAAGATTTTTGGAAGAAAGAGAGAAGACTAAAAATGAAGGTACAAACCTGACTAGAGCAAGAGTGTTTACAAAGTGGCATCATGGAAAGACCATTGTAACTGGTACCCGCATCAATATGGAGGTTATTGATTCGCTTGGAGAGAGGAATACAATCTGGCTTATCTTCATCTTCATTTTCACGAAGTCGTTTTCTGAAAAGGAAAAAATTAAGAACTTAGACTGAATGCTTTCCTTTTGCTTGTATTAAACATTACAACCTCAAGCTGAAGCAATGAATTGTGTTAGTTTTAGATTCTTCTGACTGATTAGACATTACTCTTGCTTTTCTCCACCCAATTGAACCCTTACTAAAAGTAGGTTTCTGGTGGATTTTAGTATTTATCAAAAAAGATCGTCCAGGTTCCAGTATCATCATAGTTAGCTGACCACAAATACTTAAGCGCCAAATTTGCCCCCACTTCAGTTATTCAAACATTAATAAGAAGTATTCATAAAGATTTTGCCCATGGTACCTGTCGGATTCAAACATTGGACATAAGAGTGAGAGTGGAAGGCATGAAACAAAAAAGCGTGGAGGCGTGGCAGGTCGAGTTGAAACTATGGAATGAGGTTATCCATGTTCTTCTCAGTAATGAGACAAAGATGAGAAAAATGAGCAGTGCCATAATAAACATGAAATCATAAAAACTGTAATCATACTAAGTTTGGTTCTACTTTTGATGCAGAAGCACCGAGATTTCAGACATCAAAGCTTGCAATTGGTGGATAAAGAAACATCGATAGATTGCGTCTATCTTCAGAAAGAAACTGAGTAGATTTGGTTCTGTTTTCATGGTCAGTCTACAATTATCCCTGAAGACTTGGCCTCATTCCACATAGGAACAAACAGCCGCTACAAAGAGTTTGGATCACACTCTAAATCATTTCCCGCATGAATTTAAACTTCGAAACAAATGGTTGATTTGGTTATTGACGGCAAATATTTTGTTCTAACGGATGTAAATAATAGACTTCACACGGATCGCAAAAACAGCTGATCAATCTCATTCTTTATTACGGCAGTTGTTTAACCTATCGTGAGATAGATCACCAAAACCAATATGTATCGGTGAGACTAGCAATTATGAGTGAATCTTACCTATTAGCAAAAATATTTGTCATTCTGAAATACTCGAGAGCAAAGAGGAATCAGCTAATTTTGAAACAGGTCAAGCACTCAACAATGAGAGGAGTTTGATAGGTCTGCCTGATTATCTGGAATCATAATGGTATGTGGTAAACAGAATACACTGATGACAGCTAAATTCTTACACAATACTTTCAGAGGGTAACAGGACACACTGATAAAGTGATGGGTATATTTTAGCAACGAGATTATTTACAAAATTGTATCTTCAAATGAGCAAATTGAGCGAGCCTCAATAAGTGAGAATAGGAGATGATAAGGGGAGGAAAATTTACGCACTTCTTCACTTACGTAGTAAGCAATGAACATAAAAGGAAATTTTCGATTGAGCGTTTTTGCAGGCAAAGACCCCCTACGAATGAGCAGGCGATCACAGAGCGGGAGTAGCTGGTGGAGCGTGCATGAAGCTCGCTCGGACTCCATGATTATATACTCTGTTGCTCTCTCCTCTCCTCTACTCTTTGCAATCACATAATGGCGCCAAGCACAAATTTCACTCTCGGAGAAAAATTAAACTGCTCAGCTCAGGGAATTGACCTTTTTGATCGGGATTAAATTTCTAAAAGAGTTCAAACCAAGTACTAACCTGGGCAATTCTCAAAATTCTTTGGCAAGACATTTTTCTGATATAATTTAAGGATTACCTAAGGAGGGAAAATCTTTAGCATATCTGGAGAAATCACAAGCTTGTGTGGGGGCCCCGCAGCGTTCTGAGGCATTGAAATCAAATTCTAAACGTACCTACTTACATTTTGAATTTTGATGGAAAATAAGGGGGGGGGGGGAGGGGCTTCATTTATATCTGAGCCATGGGGATGCCAGATGATGAGGGATGAGTTTGAGGATTTTTGCGCTCAGCAGAGATGTTTTCAGGAGCATTGGGGGAACTAGTTAGGAGGAGGGGGGAGAAATATTACCCTCTCCTGACTTCAAGAAATATGAGGGCTTTTGCTAAGTTAGCTGTGTTGCTAGACTTTCATTGTGGAATTTGTAATTCTACCAAAAATATTTCCATGTGAAGATGAACCATCAAGCTAAAAATTTAACTCAGCATTCGCACAAATTTATAAATTTTTTTTGTGGCACAATGGTACAACTTCTGGGAAACATCCTGTTAAAGGTAACGAGGCACTTAGCATATTTCTTGAAAAATTTGCTAAAAAAATATCTTTGCACATTTCTGCTTTTGATAACTTATACCTACAAAAGTACATAACGATCCAAAAAGTGGTGAATTTTACCAGTCAGGCATCAAGGGGTGAAATATGGGAGCATAAATATAGCATTAGGTACCTAAGATGACATTTGAATCAGTGAGTTCGAAAATACACCAACTCGGAAAAAAAAATTTTCAGGAAACACCTAAAACTTCGCAGCGGGCGAAGAAGTTAGTTTAAGAAAAACTTTTTTGGTGCCAAAGGACGTAAGAAGTACTTACTCTAGAGACTTTAACGCACCAAGTTTCAGATACTGATTTTTCATAGTCTGCCCTGAAAAATTTATATTTTTTGACCTGAATAACGCTTGAATATTTATATAACTTGTTGGCACAAGGTATACTGAACCGAAAAAATAAAACGCATCGGATAGTCGCCCGTTTCCCTTGATTGGCCAAAATTGGTATTTCCATCCCTGGTAAAAAAGACGACTACGCTGCGACTATGCTGCGAATACATAGCATAGCCGTGTGCATATGTAAGAAGTCGCAGTGTAGTCACATGGTTGTCAAGGGTAGTCATCAGTAGGCGCAGTGTATTCGCAAGGTAGTTGCAAGGTGGTCACCGGTTAGTAGTCGCCATGAATGTGTAGTTGCAGAGCAATAGTGGGTATCCGCAAGCATAGGTGCATATGTTTATGTACCTACATTTACCCGCTAGACATGTGACTACACAACTCTGGGACACTTAGTTGTGCAACTACATATTAACATCACCTTTACATTATGCCTCAGACTATGATTTAATTACAGCATACCGATGGTGAAACTGCCACACCAGCCAGATAGCACCCAATGTTCTGAGAATATTCCAACAATGTTCCTACATTTTGAGCAGCATTTTAATAATCAGAGAATATTCTGTATCAGCAGCTAAACTCAGAATATTCTCAGAATGTTCATCATCTTCCACTACGCATGTGTAGGAGAATCCTCCAGCTACATTTGCATCATGCAAGGTAACAACGGATGACGTATGTTATGCGAACATGCTCAATAAAATAGAAAATGAACAAAAACCACTCACCAACTAGCTCGAATCAGTAATCCACTGGGTCAGGAAAATCCACTTGACAACAATTAATCCAAATTTCCAATTAGAACTGGTGTAAGTACACAGAGAAACACTTGAAAACACTATGGGTGCATTGTAAAAAAAAATCTTAAGCACTCTTTAGCGTAAGTGAAAATTAGCACCATGATTTAATAGCTGATCAATACAGAACAGCACTCTCAGAAAAGCTCTGACACAACACCATTTTTCAGTTTATTTTTACTTCTAGGAGAAAAATGCATTTTTCAAAAGATCCGACATCATCGGCCATCGCTCGTCAGCAATGAATGAGATAAAAATAAAGCTTAAATAATTTCACAATTTACTCCGATCATTGATGATATTAAGGTAGCCATTGATTCTCTACCCGACGTCCTTATCACATATAACAAGGAAGGTCAAGAGCACAGAGCAAATGGCACTAAGCAGCGCGATGCACATGTGATATCGCAAGTTCCGGAAGTGTCGATCTGCAAAAATACAAAGCGAGAAACAGATCATCATATTGATCCACCTACAATTAATGACCGTCAATAGAGACAGACATTCAAATACGTTATAATAAATAAGCCACCATTTGTTAACAGAACAAAGTTTTCGTGAGAGTGAGACCCTTCCGTCTGGAGGGACGAGGACCTTCCTTGGACCTTTCCTTCCGAGAAACACTTAAAAATGGACCACTTTACTACTTACAGGTCTGAGCTGCTGAATGAATTACATTACACCAGTCAATAAAATTTTAAACTCACGCCCTCACGTCGAATGTTGACGGATGACCTGATCTATCGCTGAATATACATAAGTAGGATGAGAAGTTGGCACATCTGAAAAGCTGAGCGGTCATTTTTGTTTCAGCTCTAGTAGTATTTTAAAATTTAACAACTATCTGTTGCCTTAAAAGGGAAGAAATAAGTGCAACACCAGTGCACCACTGCAAATGTGCGATTTGTCAAATTTCTAGGGATGAGGTGTTTCAAGTTTTCGCTAATAAATTAGCCAGCCAATTCAAGAAAATGACAGAGGATACGCAGTGAGGATGCCTTTCTGTAAGTCAGTATATTGAACGGACGGGTGAAAGAACTGTTGTCTCACAGTAGCTAGGTAACAGTCGGCAAACTATTTGGGCAAGTAGAGAGTTCTCAATTTTTAATTTGAATACTTGGAATCAATAGATGCCATTAGACTGAATTGAAGTACGCAAGGGTGTGATGATGAAAAATTACTTACTGATTGTGCCAATTTTTGAGTAAAAGGACTAAAAGGAAAAAGGTAGAACCAGTAGAGCTCTTTGGAACAAATGTGGGAGATAAACATTAATATTAACAAAACATAACATAACCTAACACTTGTCAAGGTGTTCCTGGTGTTCCTGGAATAATCGTTCCTTGCCGATACTGCAAGGGACGTATATATTTATCAAAATAATTATCAAAGAGAATTATCAGCAGAATAATTCAAAGCAGGGATTAAAGTACAAAAACTGGCATTCTTAAATGCTTTTAGAGGCTGATTTTCATTTTCATACGAAACCCGGATGAAAAGTCAACAGTTGGAACGGTCCACCGCCCAACTATCCGGTATCCAACTTGGAACACTAAATTCAAATTCATTTCAAATTTCAATTCACCAAGCCGACCCGACCCGTACGCAACGGTTACGGTCGACCATGCCGTTACTTTGAAAATGAAATAATTAATCCAATATTTGATCTCCTTAGTTGTTTTCGTGATTCGTATCATCGGCATCCACCTCACTGTACCTAACTTCATCAAACACAGGTAAATACTCTCCCTTCTCCTTCCACCTTTAAACTCGGGACGACGGACACACGAATGAGCCTGTCACCGATTGTCAAGCAACTGATAAAGTAACTTGAGTTGAATTTGCTTTCCCGATTTACGATTCAGTCGATTTAGGTATTCTAACTAGCAAGGTAATTGTGAATTCTATTTTCTCTGTCTGTGTATGCATTTACTACCATGTGCTATTCCTAACTGCAGTTGCAGGCTCTACTTCAAGTCGTAAAGTTTTGTTGCACCCACTTCATCTCCTGTAGGACATCTGGCAGTTATCTAATTTTAATAATATCTAGTACCACTAGAGTTGAAATAAGTATGAACCCCTCAACTTTTCAGATGTGCCAACTTCCCATCCTACTTATGTATATTCAGCGATAGATCAGGTCATCCGTCAACATTCGACGGTGAGGGCGTGAGTTTAAAATTTTATTGACTGGTGTAATGTAATTCATTCAGCAGCTCAGACCTGTAAGTAGTAAAGTGGTCCATTTTTAAGTGTTTCTCGGAAGGAAAGGTCCAAGGAAGGTCCTCGTCCCTCCAGACGGAAGGGTCTTACTCTCACGAAAACTTTGTTCTGTTAACAAATGGTGGCTTATTTATTATAACGTATTTGAATGTCTGTCTCTATTGACGGTCATTAATTGTAGGTGGATCAATATGATGATCTGTTTCTCGCTTTGTATTTTTGCAGATCGACACTTCCGGAACTTGCGATATCACATGTGCATCGCGCTGCTTAGTGCCATTTGCTCTGTGCTCTTGACCTTCCTTGTTATGTGTGATAAGGACGTCGGGTAGAGAATCAATGGCTACCTTAATATCATCAATGATCGGAGTAAATTGTGAAATTATTTAAGCTTTATTTTTATCTCATTCATTGCTGACGAGCGATGGCCGATGATGTCGGATCTTTTGAAAAATGCATTTTTCTCCTAGAAGTAAAAATAAACTGAAAAATGGTGTTGTGTCAGTGCTTTTCTGAGAGTGCTGTTCTGTATTGATCAGCTATTAAATCATGGTGCTAATTTTTCACTTACGCTAAAGAGTGCTTAAGATTTTTTTTACAATGTACCCATAGTGTTTTCAAGTGTTTCTCTGTACTTACACCAGTTCTAATTGGAAATTTGGATTAATTGTTGTCAAGTGGATTTTCCTGACCCAGTGGATTACTGATTCGAGCAAGTTGGTGAGTGGTTTTTGTTCATTTTCTATTTTATTGAACATGTTTGCATGACATATGCACTCCACAAGTTGGGTAGTCGCCAAGACAACCTCTGTGATTAGGAGGGTACGTAGTGGGAACACCCACAGGTAGTTGCACGGCTACATCTAGGTAGTCGCACAGCTACATCCAGGTAGTCGCACGGCTACATCCAGGCAGTCGCACGGCCACATCTAGGTAGTCGCACGACTACATCTAGGTAGTCGCACGGCTACCTACACCGGTTCCATTTATGTACCCTCCTAGTCGCAGGGGTAGTCGTCTTTTTTACCAGGGCAATAAAATTCTTCGATTCTTCCCTTTTCCCGTCGCCGTTTCGAGCACTTCCGATTGCAATTTCGAAATATCCTTTTGCGTGCAGATGCTTCTACTTATCCATAAGTGTTACTAAACCGTAAAAAAGTGAAAATCGAAAAAAACCCGTGTTGGAGTGTTTCCGAACTCACTGATTCATTTTACATTATTGGAAACATGATTATGTGGATGGATAAGGTGGGGAGACGGCAGACGATAGGATGGGTTAGAGTAGGTATTGGTTAGAAAGTGCTCGAACTGCTCTGAGTTCCCGTCGCGCCACGCAGCCATCTTGCCTGCTCATTCCGAGGGGGTCTTTGCCTGCAAAAAGTAAACATCGAAATGTTCAATGCAGCATTCTAAAAAGATAAAATGATAATGAGCAAAAACAAAACAACAACAAAGACTACTCCGGACCTCCGGACCTAGCGCTTGATTCCGGAATGTCACTCCGGAACTTATTTAGCCAGTCAGGTTCCAAGAGGACCTATGGCGGCATTTTTGAAATATTGAATATTTACCAGGAAATTTTCTGATTTTAATTGTGCAAGCGTATTTAAAAATACAAAATTTTGTCGGGCAGATGGAGTAAGCCCAAATATGGAAAGTGAAATTTCTTGAGATTCCACATGATCTTTGCCTGAGCTGAAAAATAGACTCACATACTATAAAAGATGAGATGAATTTTTTATAGTTGCACATTTTGGATCTTTTAAGTCCACTTTTATTGCAAAAATTGAAAGTAAATCAGTGACAATATCAATAACAATGTATAAGCGTTTAAGGGAATCCAGCACAAGCTTTGTTTTGTTTTCTTCAAAGAAAATAATAAAGCCATTGATATTAATTACCTGAGCCTTTTTTCTAATTCATCTAAGCAATAAAGGGAGGATCAGTTTTGGTAATGAGGCTCCCCATTTTTTCATGTCCTTGAATCACAAAAGTAATCAAGTAATCAAGCCAAGTTTAATCTCCTCACCTCAACTCCACTTATCCCTGACTCTATTGAAAAACATAATGGAGTAGGTAAGTCAGCTCAATGAAGCTTGCGAGAGAGGGAAAAGGTAATATAGATGTTTAGGTATAACCTGTGCGACCATACTTACGTAATCCATATGAAAAACTATCGTGCTTTTCATAATATTATTATTCAATCTTACAAAAGAAATGACCAAACTTTATGGATACTTTTTTTTTTCAAAGTTTTCTCAATGGGTAAGTATAAAATACTTTAGTTTATTTATTGGTCCTCTGTGAGCAGAGCATCTATGCTATAAAATTTGAGCAAACAACTTTGAGCGATCCAACTGATGTACTAGTTATTTGTCGATGAAAATAATAAAGGTGCACAAATATTTTTGTTTTTCGTGCAGTTTCTATTTAAGTGTTGCATTTGAAGATTACTCAACTCAGAAAAACTAAACTTTACACAGTAACAAAAGCTGAGTGAGGGTCGTAAGAATCAACAGGGAGAAAAAAAACTGTTACGCATGTAGGGGTATCTATTTAGGGCCTTTGTAATAATTCATTGTTTGGAACGAAGAATATATCAGGAGGAAGCAAAAAATAAACCATTTTAAGATGCAGAATTGAGAGAGAGAGAAATTCCAAGGGCATTGGTTTTTTACCAGAGAAAATCTCTGGTAAGAAATGACTTTTGATCCCTTTTCCTTACTGTAAAATTTCCCAAATTTGTGTAGGTATGGAGAGTTTTGAAAATCAAATTGAAGAAATGCAGAAATGAGGGAGTAATAAGGGCGCAGCAATGATCCTTAGTAATTTTCAAACATAAGATAGCACAAAATATTAAACAAATTTATTTACAGCATAACAAAAATTGACAACAGCCATAGTCTTCAATATAAATGAGTTTAAACAAATTAAAAAAACATTTTCTGAAAAAAAATCCTAATGAGTAATAATTTTTCCTTAAAATAAAATTGTACTGTTCTGGAATTGAGTTATTTATAAAAAAAAGAACATAATAACTTTGCGAACTTGTTAAATATATCTATTAGGCTAAATGAAGGCACAGAGGAAGTTGGCCAGTAAGATAAGTAAGTTGTTAATCATCGAAATAGTGAAAGAAAAAGACTATGATTAAAACTCGAAAATAACATGTAGGTGTAGCATCAATGCTGTATCTCTTAGACAACATTAGTCATATTCGGTGGAAAAGGCAAACTTCATTATGAAGATAATGGAAACTTTAATTTGCTAAAAAGGAACAAACATGACACATACATTCATATTGATTATCCATAACTGCGAAAGAGAAATTCCAAGAGCATTGGTCCAAACACTTGGACACCTTTTTCTGTTAACTTTTCAAACTTACTGAATCAAGTTAAGAATTTGAAATAGGGTATTGATGAAATGCAGAAATGAATTGGTTACGAACACATTTTTTTACAACACGACTAAAATTGGAAGCAGCAATAATTTTTGATGTGTATACGCTTTAGAAAAATTAATAAAATTTTTCTCCAAAAAACCCTTCTGAGTGATGAGTTTCTTGTACAATTATTTTGTTGTTTTTTAATAAACTTTTACCAAAAATCAAAAAAAAGAATATAGTAATAACTTTTGGACCAGATAAGAAGTTTATTTGCTAGGCCAAATAAAGAAAATCAGTAGGTAAAATATATTATCAAAAATTGAAAAAGAGAAAGAAAATGACTTTACTTAAATTTCAAAAATTATAAATTGTTTCAGGTGTAGCATCAGTCTTAGAATCTCTGAGACAGCATTTATGATGTTTAATAAAAAAGGGATGATTTATTTCGAAGACTCATATAAAAACTTTACTTTACCAAAAAGGGACTACATATTATTACATGCATCCATAATTTTAAGACCACAAATACTTTGAAAATAACTGGATGATAATACTGAATCAAAACAAAGGGGAATTAAAAACAAATTCTGACGGAAAGAAAAAATTGTGAGGGTGGGGGGAAAACTAAGATTTTTTGAAATTGAGTCTCAAGATTTGTGCGAACATAGTAAGATTTTCATTGCACTTTCATTCCGTGCACTAAGAAGTCTGCGTTATCAGCAGGATCTAAGGGTGCAACATAAGTCGCAACCCACTGAGCAACCATTCGATTTCCAGGTGCTCTGACAGCTATAAAGCGCACTCTGTCTCCTGAAATCAGAGAATCATAAATGAAATCATACTGAAAGATGGCACAAAACTTTGTCTGATCATGACTGGTTGCAGATTAGCAAAAAGTAATTAAGTAAGTTCCAGATCCGAATTCGTCCATCTTATATTGAAACAAATTTGAAAAAACACTATCTGACATCATCCATCTCAGTAGTATATGGCATGTATTCCCATTGGATAATGCACTTATGAATCAACAATGCTCACATTTTTACTGGTTGGATATACTGCTGTGCTAAGGAAGAACGCTGCATGAGCCTTTGTGCATTGTTACATTTCCTTTGATAAATCACGAAAATTTAGGAAAACCTGAGAAAATATTTTGTCCGATTTTTCAGAGAATTTTCTTTGCAATGTGCCATAAAGTATCTGAAATTTTCAAGCGAAGATGTTCATAATTATTCTCAAAAATGAATATATCAAGGGGGGGGGGGGAATTTGGCAATGTGCGCATGATCATAACTTGGGCCATTGACTTGTTTTTAATTTGTCTTTGCAGTTATAGTTTAGGGAAATTAGAATTTTTCCAGGATAGAACTTCTGGTTATATGGCACATTTAAAGAGCATTCAAATAGTTGTTGATTTTCAGTTAAAGTGTAATCAGTATGGTCTCGGACTCTGAAATATTGGTCAATTTAGCAAATGCGTAATTTTTACCTTTGATTGAAATTCTCTGAAAAAAAGGGGAGGGTTAGGAGAGTAAATCCCAAGATCCCGATTAGGTTTGAAGGGAAATTGTTTTTGCACCCATGGTGACACGGTCACATTGGCAGAGCTGTGAGCAAAATTGCAAGATATGTTGATTCCAGATTAAGACCAGTAAAACGAAGTTTAGGGCCTACCTCAATGGCATGAGCTTGCAGCATGCATGTGCATTTTTACTCATTGTTGGCAATCTTTCTAAATTTTTTTGAGGCACAATTCATTCCATCATTGCCAAATGCCCAGTCAAAACAAAAATTTTTTTTTAGGAAGATTGTGCTTCTCTTCAATTCACAGCACACAGCAAAAATAACAGAAAATACAAATGCAACATATTGATAGCATATATTGACATACTTACGCTCTTTAAATATATCTCTTAAATCTGTGTTTGCAAAATTAGTGTCACCCATGTAACAAATAGAACTGCTGAAAAGAACTGTTTGGAAAACCTTTGGTGCAACTTCTCCCAAGAGTAAACCATTTTCATGATTTAAGAGGCACATGATGAGGCCCTCAGCAAACAAAAATAAATTGTATGGATAGTGGGCCAGCTGAAAAAAACCAAAGGCATTTATACGCCGTTAATAAAAAAACCAATAACTGTAAGTAACTTTCACCAGCCATGATTTTAAATAGAGCTAAGCAGCTACAAGAAAATGAAGTTATTTGCATTAGAATTCAAATTCATTTGCATATACTAGAAAGTGCTATTTGAACTACCTCTACTCGTGAGATTCGATAAAGCTTTGATGAATTTTAGGTCAAACTGATATGCTTCAGGGATAGTTCTGAGCATAACCTTACCACAAGTGAAATTTTGCCTTTACATAAAAACAGATCAATTTCATGTGCCACAAATCGATGGTCAAAGTGCATAACTAAGTACTCATCTCCATTGTGAAGTATCAAAATATCCGTTCATATTTTATTTTTTTAAGAAGAGAACCACATATAGGTTGAAATTTTGATTGAATGTTCTACCGACAGAGAAGAAAAATCAGGGAAATTTTAAAGAAATAACATTAATAGTTTTCCAAAGAAAAAATAAAGTACAACAGAAAGTCTGCAACATTGCGAACAGAGATGCAAGGTTTCACACTTTGGCCATCGAAATACATTATTTTAAAAACCATACATAATAAAATACAGTATTCCTCTTGTGTCTGCAAAGTAGCTTTAGAGATTTGGGTTCTTTTCTGTGTTGAGGTGAGCTTTGACCAGTTTTGTAAAAAATAAACTGCCTATTATTAGTGGAAATATTTCCTTGCTGTTAGCTCACAGTGAGCTTGTCAAAAACAGCAGTGCACTAACTGAGCTAAGTACCTAGTTTGTAAAAGTCAAAGACCGGAGGTAAAAGTGCACAGCAATGTTGCAGAAGAGAATCTAACCTGCCATCTATTTTTTGATGATGTTTCACAAATGTACACAAGAAAACTAACCTCTTGGGTGATCTCCGAGAAAGTTACAGCCTTTTTTTTTTCATCATAGTAGGCTGGTTTCTTGCCTCGCCACACACAAACTGCGAACCATGAGCAATGTTGATCATTAGTTGATGGAATCACAGGTACTGCATCACAGAAAAAATAGTCACTTTCTGTCATAACTTGGAGCAAGCTACCGTTGACTCTTTTCTTCCCAATGTACAGTTTACTTGCCAACATGAGAACAGATTCTTCTTTTCCTGCAAAAAAAATTCAAAGAGTAAGCAACTACACTAGGTATCAGGTAAGTTTCCATTTTAAAAAAAAAAAATGAGGACATTCAAATATGTGTAACAAAGTCAGCTAGCTGCATCTATATAATTTTTTGATGCAAAAAAGCGAATTTGCTTAGCACTGAAAGGAAAAATCATGAAAGTTTTTAAGAATTGACAAGAGTAGTTCTCCGTTTAACAAATAAAGTATAGCAGGAAGTCTGCAACATTGCAAACAGAGATAAATGGTATAGGAGTTTCAGCATCCATATAAAATCTGCTAAAATTTGCAAGGAAGGAAACCCTTTTTCTACGTAAAAAGTGCGTACCTAAAGAAGTCTTGCAGAGCCACCATAGATTTTTAATGATTTATTTATCGCTTCTTTTGTAACATGTTAAGTATTATAGTTGAATGTTGGAGTTTTTTTTGCCAACGTGCGTTAAAAAATTCAGCATAAAGCTGAAAATCTCAATACAGAGGGACAAGTTTTTAACGCACGTTGGCAAAAAAAACTCCAACATTCTGTCGTTGAGTGCGTCTACCGCAATCAGTTTGTATTATAGTTGAGTTGATTTTTCGAGAGTTTCATTAACCTTTTTTTCCTTACGTGGAGTATCACAAACAACTGCACACTCCTCGTTTCTGAGCTTACAGTGAGAGCGCTCGATTGAGATGCAATTTGCACAGAGCTCTGGGTTGAACTTCCAGCTGTAAAACGCTACATGGTATGGCTCTCTGAGTAAAAAATTGCTTTTGTTGCAGAATTTTTAAGATGATGTGTCAGAAGGGTCCTTGGCGTTTTTCCACCAATACTTTCTCAATAAAAATTATCAAAGCAGAAAACGAAAAAAATCAAAACTTGTACAGAAAAAAGGAATGCAATAGAATGAAGTTTTTCAAAAGAGTGCAATTGTAAAACCGCAACAGTGAGTAGGTCCTCGTGTATGTCTTGTTACGACTTACATTGTTGTCTTTAATTTTTCAAGCAGTTACCTTACGTTGTTTTATATATATATATTCCAAAGGCATGTAACTCCCCCACACAAGCTTCAGATTTTGGGGGAGGAACTACTGTTTTACGGCATTTTTGTATGTACTCTTTTTGAATAAATTTCTAATTCTAAGTAATTCTAATCAGTATTAAACAAACAAACAAACCCTCTTCATTCTTGTAGATGAGAATAGCAAGCTTCTTTGAAATTTCATTGACAGTGACATAAGCATTTGTCAACCCTGGTCGCACAATGTTTGGGAAGCCGAAAGTGGGATATCCTATGTCACCTTCCTCCATTCGCCATGCTCTTAGGATGCATAGTGGAGTTCTAGATAAAAAGAAACAGGGATCAAGTAAAACACATGGAGATGCAAAATTAAAGGATTCAACAGAGATAGGAGTAAATTCTTAATAATTGCTTTTATCTCCTGAGTTAGGACAAATTCAACAGATTTTCACAGTCTTGAAGAATGATTATTTTGGTGACAAGAATCTTTTAAGGGGAGTAAGTGAGTAAAATTACTGATGATACCAGTGTCTATATCGTTGAACAGTACTATGAAAAAGAGAGTGGTGTTCTCCTTAGAGCTTAATAGGCACTCCTGTAATATGTCAGTACTTTTCTACAGTTTTATTGAACTGAAACTCTATGGACTTGACGTGGGTTCTTGATAGACTTCCAGATTTGGTATTGCATTTTCCTCAGGTACATAAAATAGAATCAGGACCGAATAACTTACCCACCAGGAGTTGCTGCTCCGGGACTAGTGCAAACGAACTTGATCTTACTTCCAACATGGACACAGTCTGAAATGAACTTAGCGTTCACAGGCCTACAACCAATTTGAAGTTTATCTTTTGCCAGGGTTCCAATTTTTTGAGTGTTATTCCATTTAAAACTGACTTCTGCTTCATTGGAAGAGATGATTTTTTCAACTTTCCCTACAATTTCATGCAAATATCCATTCAAGCTCATGACTGAGATTATTTATAAAACTAGGGAATGGGTAAGATGAGATGATTAAGGTGCGATAATACCAAGAAGGACGCAGCGCCAATGTAAAAACACCTACTCTCTAATTTCAGGAAGAGATAACTACAGAACTAGTCTCGAGAAATAAAAAGCTCTGCCGACAATTACATTCTCATATTCACAAAACATTTCCATCCAAAGCAATAAGAAATTTCAAAGACGTTTCTTTCACTTGGTCAACTTGTTGTTCACATTGGTTTGTTTACATACCAATTACTGTCCTGCAGTGATTCAGCAACGTTGATGCGGCTAACGGATTTCACCCTGTCACTGAAGACCGGTGGTTGTTGAGTTCGTTACGTTACTGGAGAAGAGGTTATGTTTGGTTCTTGTCTTGTATGTTGTTGAGTTGGTGCAAAAATATAAATTAAATTCGTGGTTTTTCATGAAAATCTGAAGTGAACTATGATGAAATTTTCCCAAACTAAGTTTTCATCCATCTTTGTATCACCCTCGTCAATTGCCAGGCAATTTCAAATTTTGCAAAGTCTTTAGTTGAAAAGAAAATCAATGTGACCTGTGTTAGGAACTAGGAACCTGCCACTCAGGCTTTTTAAAAGTACTTAGCGACAAATTAATTTTTGCTGCCTCTCTCTATGTTAACTTTTCAACATATTCTCTGACTCTCAATGAGAAATTCAATTCTCAGTTCATCGCAGCTTTAAGCTCTCAATGGATTTTGAAAGTCCAGACGTTGAAAAGGACTTTCCTGGATTGTACGCCTCTGAGTCAGGAAGAAGAAGCAACGAAAGTGACTGTAAGATTACAAGCTGTCTCCTGCATCCCTTTTTTGCATGTTTTGTTACCCTCCTGCATGATTCTAGTGCCAGTCCTTAGCTGCGATGCCCAACAACTCTTTCAAGTGCAGCCAGAAATTAGGTTTGTTTACATTAATCCTAAGTATAAGTCTGTAAGTATATGTACTGATAGTAGATTATTGTAACGCACTGAATGTGTTATGAAACTTTGTTTCCTTGATCTCATTGTTACCTTTTGAAATTGATACTGATACCCAGTTGAAACTACATTTGTCAGAGATTTTTTGGGGATGCGTAGAAAAACAAATCCCGCTCAGACAAGTTGACACTTGGTTACCTTCTGTTTGCAAACAATTGTGCTGCCACCATCCTAGAGTGATTGTGTATCACCCAAGGGCATCAATGCCGCCTTGTATGAATGCCCAAAACAATCTATTGCTCATGAGGGTCAAGAGTAAACAAATGCCAACTTAATGAACGCTAACTCTAACTAACTGCATGTTCACTCTCTTGCTCAATCAACCTCCTTGCAATACGGAATGCGGAGCTCAAATATACACCAACTTTGTATGTCTGCAGTTTCTGAAAGTAGACAGTCACAGGAGACTCCATAAAATTTTTATTTTAGTCTAGATACTCTATAAATCAACTGAATTAATTTTTTTCTCCACTTTTAAAGTCTCTGTTGTCGGAAATATTTCCAATAATTGGAGGGTTTATCGGTGTTTCAGTTATATTCCAATTGGCGAAAAGTGTGTGTTGGAAAAACTTTAAATGTGTAAATCTACCCAAGCCCAGTTTTATCTAGTGTGACACTAATGTCAAGCTGTTGTCAATCAATGAAGTGCAGGAAATCTGTTGAACTGAATTCCACTCCAAGTGGTTTTTCCTTCCGCTTTAACCACATTTTCATCTAGAGCTAGTACAGTAGTTGAAAGAATTACAAACTTTCTCAGACTTTTGTGGTGTCTTCTAAGTTTTTTCCTCTTATTTTTTTATTTTTATTTTTTACGAGTTTACAAAAATTATGCATGAACCATGACAGGGACGCACATTAGCATGTTTTCTAGCCGTCTAGTTATTTTTTAGTATTCAAAGCTTTTTAAAACCAAAATGTATCCAACCCCTTTATTACTGATTATTCATTATTTTCAGTCAGTGATGAATCGCACGAGAAACCATCTAAGAAGGAGTTGCTGATTGGGAAAAGGAAAGAGAAGAAGGAAAAAGACTTGAGGTATGCAACGTTAGAGGGTGAAAGTTCAGTTGATGAAGACGCTGAAATCAAGTAAGTTTTGCTGTTTAACTTGTAATTTTAAAATTTTAAAAGATAGCAGCCACATCCCATTACTACGAGCTTGTCCAATGATGATCCTAAAATAAAGGTCAATCCAATAGTCTTCTTTATCAGGTTTAAAGATTGCTGATATGTAGCACTGACGTATAATACAATCTAGACCGCGCATTGGGCCCGACTTTAGGCGGGGAAGGTAAGACAGCTAGGGGGGTAAATACGTGCCTTCAGCCTAGTTGATACCGCCGGATATACGAGCTAAGTGTACCCGTATCAGGCAACAGCACTGATAAGACTGGCATTTCCATTGTCTCGGTACGTATTGCCGGTACACTTACTGGGTGTTGCTGGGTTGCCTATCGTCTCGCCTGAAGGGACTTTAGTCTTGCCGAAATTTCCTAATGCGCGGTCTAGATTGTATTATACGTCAATGATATGTAGACATAGACATCTGTGAATCTAGGTAATTAAATAGTAAAATGGTGCTGGGTCCACGGTATTTTGCGGATAAAACAAAGCTAAAATGTTCACAAAATCCATTTACTAGTTTGAGTCTAAAATTTTGAGCTCTAGTCGAAATGTTTGAACTTCTTGGCTTTATTTTCCCTGCAAGAAATGTGGACCCAGCACCATTTTACCATCTTGTCACATTCATCTTGGGCCATTTCTTAGTGTTGTTTTCTTGAATCTAGGTACTTTATAACTTTTTGAAGGTTTTTTTCTTGAAAATTCCATAAAGATACTAGTGCTTCGCATGTATGGAACATTTAAACCGAGAAAAAAACACTGATTGCACAATCATTACATGTCAATTGGAATAGTTAACCACAATCAAGGTGTCGGGAATTAGGAATGATGATGCCTGTAAACGCATGTTGAAGTCATACCTTTTTTTTTTGGTCCTTTCTCTAATAATCAATCTGTCCATGTCCCTCGACATTTACTGTACCTAGCTTTGTTGTCAGGCCGTAATAAATTAATTTGTTTTTTATTATTGTCGAATTTGCATCAGTTCAAACATTTCAGTCAAAACCAATCCCACTATCATGGAGTCAGGATGTATGTTGAGATTTAATTGTATGGAGTCATTTAAAACTTTAAAACCGCCCTTTCATAATTTCATTTTTGGAAACAACCTATCAGTGTAGAAGTGTTTGTCTGAATACATTTGATCCAAACTCTAAGCACTCTGTAAATACTACTACTGATAATCAACTATTACCATAAGGGCTCTTCAAAAATATGTTTTTGTAACCATTGTTTGTGTCCATACTTAGCGTAGTTCATGTGGAATTAGGCTTTTCATCATTGAATTATACTTTTTTTTCCTCCTAATGTTTTCAGGAGCCCACTGAAAAGTAAAAAGTCTAAAGCTTTCAAATTTTCTACCAAGAAGGACAAAGACAAGGATAAAGAAAAGGATGCCATCGAAAAAGAGAAGAAAAAAGACTCCAAGAAAGACAAGGAAAAGAAAAAAGATATTAAATTAAAGGATGTGAAGGATAAAAAGAAGAAGCATTCAGATGGAGCCAGCGACATTGCCGGTTTGTTATTACCTTTGTTTTACCACGTATCTCACCTTGTTTCGTGCGCCTCATTAGGGAGCAAAAAGTTGCTCATTGAGTGCCTAGTCCTAAAATCTTAGGCTTGAGCTTTGCACTGCCATGCTGCGTATCATATAACACCATTGCAGTAATTTTAACTCTACCTCAGACATTTTACAGACTATGTTAGATTCTTTAAACTGTCAGATTCTTTCAGCCCTCTTGCAAATCATATAATACTCCACTATTTTTATGGATTTCAATCACTTCCGCTGGTGATTTTGGGTTGTAGTTTTCATGTATCCAGGCATGTTATAGAAAAATTAGAATCATTAAAGAAAGCACTTTAATTAGTCAAAAAATTTACAGAAGACATGGCAGAAACTCAGCCAAGTCCAAAATCTCTCTTCCTCTAAGTTTAAACCTGTCTGGAGCTATTGGGGTAAATTTATTGTGTTTCTGATTTTCTGAGTTTTAATTTGGTGCATTGGTTTGACACTTTCATCAGCTTGTTAGGACATTCTAAAATTTTCTGCGACAATCTCTACCTGTAGTACATGTTCTCTCTATAAAGGGATGTCCAGATTTCATGTACCTCACTGGCTCCCATCTCTGCTAGTAAAACTATGTTTATAACCATCAGACTTATAATTAGAACTACATTAACAAGTGCAGCCGAGTTAATCTCAAAGAAATTTATCATGATAAAGATTTCTGCATCGGAATTACTGGTTTTTTGGTGCTTCTAGAGGTGAGGATACACTGCAGATGAAGCTCCTCACATAAAAATCTGATTCTCTCACCAACTTGTTAATCAAGAACTTTGAATCAATAAACCAAATTAAAACTTTGTGAATGAGGATGAGAGGAAATCCAACAAATGCTTCTATTTCCAACTTTTGTGTTGCATTGATTCGGAATGCATGTTTTGGGTCTAATCCTAATCTGCAGGTAATCACCTCCTCCGATTGGTCTTTTGTGCTTCTACCTCTTCAATTATTTCAATTTATCAATGTTAGAATTAAATAAGTCCAAAGAACAAAATAAAACGAAGCATTTCCTTGCCAGTTGTTTACTCCTAATTTTTATTTGGATGCATTTGTTGTGAATTGTGAAAGAACGAACCTATTCCTCAACCCAGAGCCATGAAGTAACTTGAATAAGGTGACTGCTGAACGAAGAGGAAATTCTGTTATTTAGTCTGAAGGAAACTAAAGTCATCTGAGTAGAAGAAATGAACGGCATCAAGAGAAAAAAGGGTATAGATATTCAATGCTAAAGTTTACTGTCGAATAACTGTTGAGAGACTGTATTCAATTTATTTTACAGACGAACTTCCTATTTTCGGCGTGCCTCTCGAAACAGCTGTAAAGAGGAACCCGTGCCATGATGGCATTGATGTGCCACTTGTCTTCAGGCTCTGTGTGGATCGTATCGAAGAGTCGCTGACAACAGAGGGCCTTTATAAAACAACAGCAATAAAGTCAACCATCCATCGCCTTAAGCGAGCTGTAAATCAACGGGAAACAATTGATCTCATGGCCTACGATGTCTTCACTGCGACAAATCTCCTCAAATCTTTCATCAAAGACCTTCCAGAACCAGTTTTCCCACCAGATTCAGTCAACAATTTTCGTGCCAGTGAAAATAGTGGCACCGCTGCTCAAAGTTTGGTAAATGGTCTCCCTTATTTTAATAAACAGTTTATTAACTGGCTCTTAATTCATCTCAAACATGTTGTAGCTCAAGAAAAGTTTAACAAAATGACGCTACCTGTGGTAACATCAATTTTTAGTCCACTTTTGCAGATTGATTCCCAAATTTTATCCTTTTTAATAATTAATTCTAGTGTTTTTTTTCCTAATTTCAATTTAGTTAAGTACATTCCTCCCTTAAGCCCAAGTAGCACTGTTCTGCCAGATACAAGTAAAGAAATCCTATCAGAACTCAAAAAGCAAGAGTCTGTCTTAGGGTTGATTCATTCTGAAATGAGCACCGGCTCTGTAAGCAAAGCTAGAGAGGAGCAACTGTGGGAAGTGCAGCGCATGATTACACAGTTGAAACGAAAATTGAGGTCGCTTGGAAGGGAGTCACAGCCCACAGAACCAAACATCAAAGAAGATGAGTTTTCTCTAAATTTAAGTCTGCAAAAACCAGTACCATGCTTTCCCGATAATAATCCCCCAAGCCAGGTAGAAGAGAAACGAGAAAAACCAATCAATGAAAATTCGACTAGAGTTTCGCTTAAAGATAAAGAAGGTCCAGTAAAAGTGCCAGACATCCCACCAAAAACGCAAGAGGCTACCAGAGTCAATGACTTCCCAGTAAAAAACAGTGAAGCTCCAGTGAAATTTAGTGAAGTCCCTTTGATACCTAATGAAGTCCCATTGAAACCCAGTGAGGTCCTGTCAAAGCATACAGACAATACTTACAAAGTCAAAGAAGTAGCACCTCAATTGAAAAGTGCGACAGAAATGGAAAGTTTAGCAGAGGACCTGAATTCTGTGGAGTTGAAAGACTCAGTGAAAGCCAGAGCTTTGCTTTTTGAAACTGAGGAGTTGCTCAATATGATACTAGACCTAAAAACGAGTATTGTAGCAGAAAGGAAGGAAATTGAGAAATTGAGAGATCTCTTGTCAAAGGCAGGTTTAAGCTCTGATGTCGATTTATGTTTAAATCTAGACACATGTGATATTTCGGAACAAAATACCAAATTGCGCAAAGAAACTTTGTTCTTAGAGAACCAAGAGATGAACCTTGTGAAGAATATTATAAAAGAAAGAGAAGCAATTATTGATTTAAGAGTTCAAATTCGAATGCTCGAACAAAGTGAAGGTTGACCACCGATGCTTGCAGGTAATGTTTCCTCTATTCTTCATAGCAAGCTTAATAAATTGAGTGCACTAGGCTGAAAATCTTTCCGTGTTAGCTTGTAGGAATTGAATTTTCTGTCAAAAAATTCTCTCTTTTTTCCAGTTAAATACTTACAGCGGTTTTATGTAGAAACCAACATAATGGAATTGTTCATTTCCGAAAATTGAAATCTACTTCTAGTTACGATATATTTTAAAAATCGAAATTAAAAAAAATTCAGTCAACCTTTGTACATACATATCCTCTGATGTCAGCTCTGTGTTTCCAAAGCTAAAGTCATTTCACGAAAAGAATTCGTTAGGGATTTAGCAACATCTCATTATTTTATTGCAGTACATTACAGATATTGGTTATAAACAAGCTCTGTCTCCTTTCGTCTCTTGTTTGTTTGTAAGAGCCATCTCTTCCATTTATATTTTTTTTCTTAGTTTTGTGTCGCAGGCAGTCCTCCTCTTGATTATCTTAAATTGCAATAGAAAAAAATAAATTCCGGCAGTTACGAAAGCGAAAATTATGCATGATCAGTTTTAGCGGAGACCATGAGATATCACCTTTTGTGATTTTCATTTTTGAGTAAGTGAAATAAATGGGCTCCGTCTACCCGACCTGCAGACCACACATAAAAATATTGCCATAATGCATTGCGTTGTTTCAACACATTTTGGTGTCCTTTTGCTAGGCTTTCACTTACATCAATCTATATTAATCAATATATTATCTTTTAAAATAATATCTCTCTGAATGAGTGAAATAGTCGATGAAGTAGCAACCTTAATTTATACCGCACCTGTAATTATGCTTAAAAAAATGACCTGCATTTTTGCAAAGGTCTTGAAAATATGAGTAGACAAAATTTGACAAAAAGATATACCATTGTGTCAGTAAAATGTTATTTCTTTGCTTGGTAACACCATTTTTAAAGATTTAATAATAGAACTACGAGTAAATTTTCAAAGTCTCCCTAAAAAGTCATATGATCTTGGTAATGAAACCATCAGAGTACATATCTTGATTTAAGAATTTCAAAACTTCCTTTCACATGTTATTAGACGAGAGTGCTGAACTTTTAAGCATGGAATTATAGAAAATATCTACTGTAGCAGAGAGGAATAGTGTAAAGCCTCTGAGTATAAAAATGAATCATCAGCCATCAATCAAGAAAATGGCATTAATGCATGATGTAGTAAAGCATGAATCTTATTTAAGCATCGGTTTTTTTTTAGCTTGTTCAATTAGTTTTAAATCTATACTTATGTGCATTGATAGAGATGCGAAATATTCGCTTGTTAAATAGTTTTATTTTGTTGATTGTTGCAAAGGAACCTACCTTTTGATTATGTATTTTAAAAACAAAAATCCTTTCATGAAAGTGGAGTATTTAATAGGAACAATTCAAATTGATTCGCTGCCTTTTGCCAACTTATTGCATTCCATTTCTTAGTGGAAAAAGGATCCCGCAAACCAATTATGGGAATAAGTGCCCACACCGGTTTCCCATTTTTTTATCACATTGAACTTGTTTATTGATCTTGATAAGAAGTCATAATAGTGTCAAGTTTCTGGGAGTCTCTGTTTTTGCTTGGACAAATACATGCTCGGATTTCCGCGAACTGCAGCCAACCCATCCTTGAGTGTTGAAAGGAAGAAGGATCTTCCTAAATTATCGTCGCCATGCTGGCTTTATTTAATATGAATAGCATCGCAACTTCAACTGCAAATTGTGCAAGATCGGTGGCTTGTACAAACTTGCTGCAACTCAAATTATTGATCGGGATCTATAGACGAGTTTAATGCAATGATAAAAATTGGAAATCAGTGTGGACGCACATCTCCATAACAGATTTCCGGATTCCTTTGCAATTTATTTTTCTATGTATTAAGCAGTCAAAATTTATTGTTGTTAGGAAGGAAAATGTGCAGAAGGAGAAAAGACAATATTTATTTGTTTTTATGATTAGTATCCCTAGGATTAGAAGCGTTCTTAGTCTGTTGGGTATTTTTTAAGCTTCAACGTCAAAAATCTGAATGGGAAACAATGTAGCATCTCCTCCTGTTAATTTTTCATGTATTAATAATTCTATTTAAATGAAAATCTTATCTATTTTTAAAGAAAGATGTTTAATTCTTTTAAAAAAAAGAACTCTTGAAAGCTGCTTTTATTTTTTTAAATTGTTAAGTCTCAATTTTTATTTTCCAGTTTTCATTTTTGAGTTTTTAGAGCACCATTGCTCAGTGCTTGCTCTCCAGTTGTCACTCATAGTGTTGTGTGTAATATTTTCTCTCCCTAACTTGCTACTCGTACATTAAAGAGATGATTTTAATAAGTTATGGGAAGTTATAGATAGCTGCTGCTTTCTACGAAAAGCCTAGTAAAATTTATCTGAGCAAGGGGCAGTAGGGGAAGAAGGACATTCCAAAAGTATGTGTATTTGTCAAAACACAGTGTGACTTGTGTTTAATTTCATGATTTTTGGATACTTCGTGATAAGCTTCTACTGATGTCTCCACTTGCTTAAAAAAACTGTAATTTTCTAAATAAATCAGCCTTGATATCTTTGCGATGTTAGCATTCGATTTGTTATTTGTTCTGCAGCTTAGGTATCATTTCTTTTCTGATAATCAAGAATAGTGGCACATTAAGGAAATTTTTCTGAGGATGCAGATCCATAGGAGAGAGTAGTAGAATATGCAAACAAAGTTCAGTTTAGAAGCTGAAAATTTATTTATAAAAGCACTCTAACAAGCCACTGCCTTCGTATATTGATTCTTGCATCTACGGGTCTGTAACCAGACTTTTGGAACATCCTATTCATTTGATTTAATTGTTCAAGATGATTTTTCTTTTTAGAGGACTAAAGGCAATTGAAAATAAATAAATTAAATTTATTTTGACAGGAATACTTCAGATCACAAGGGGTACATTTGACAAGAGTGGTGATTACATCGCCTAGTTACAATGAACAAAAACAATTAAAATATGCAATTATTAAGAGTACATACAAACAGAAAAGTGATTTAGAACCACAATTAAGGTACGGAGCTAACAAAATGGGGAGCAAGCGCCTGAGGAGAGTTTGGCAGAGTTTGACTCTGTCTGGAAAATGGAATGATTTACTTCTTCTTTCCTTGGGCTGCGACAGCTTCCATTGCCTTCTTCACTGTTTCTTCATCTCCCAGGAACTTCATAGACACAACAGGTTTGAAGTTCTCGTCTAGCTCATAAACAAATGGAATACCCGTGGGGAGGTTCAGTTCCATGATCGCTGCATCTGTTAGCTCTAAAACCAAAACAAGGGAAAAAAGCTACATCAAAAAACAAGACATGAGCTCAAAATTGTTAATCTTTTTCACAATAAGCAAAAATATTAATCAGAGCTTGCAGTTCCTTGACAGGATTTTCCTGATGCAACAAATATGACATGTACACATACATCTTAAAGTAGATATTGCATGGGAGGACAAAGTGTCTTTACCGGTTTTTTTAAAATTTTCTTAAGTAATAATCATTTCTATGCACCATTATACATAACCACCTCTAAACTGAAATAATTGAGGAGATAATAAGCTCTTGTTCAAAAGTACCTAAAGGTACTTAACGAACGGAATCTTGAAAAGTAGTAGGTACCCGGAATGATTCAGTGGAATCGGAACTAGAATCAAAACTTGGACCATGGCTTTGACAGGAGTGGAACCAGAATTACTGGCCCAGAACCAGGCTCCAAACTAGTCCCAGCTGATGGTGAAATTTTTTTTATTTTTTAAAATAAAATCACCCTTAATTGAGGCGTTGGGTGCAAAAAGGGCATTTTTTGGTTCGGTGTTCCAGGATCTCCTATGCTAATTAGTACTTTCCAGAGGAAACTATTGGCTGAATTTTCTAAAATTTTATGCTTTCAGTACTGTAAAATCATAAAGGATATTCAGTAAAAGTTACAACATTATGAACATTTGCTTTAATCATAATGGATGAAACGTTAGCGGAGATTTTGAGGCACTGCGACCAAGAAATGCCTTTTCAGCACCCACAGCTTCAATGATTCACTAAAAACAGTCTATTTTTTTCTGATCAAATGGCAGGATTCCATCCACAGTGCTCAATTTAAAACTGGTTTCACATTTGAGAGGACCAGAAAATTATTTTATTCAGGGGTCTAATGAGACGATGACAAGTTGCAGAATTTGAGAATGATTTGATTACGTCATGTACCAATTTCCTGAAAAATGAATTTTCCTCAGAAAAGTCTTAAAATTATAAAAATATCAACAATTATGTAACCAGCGCTTCTTCAGGTTCAAACCTGTGCAATTGCTGAACCAAGCACCCAAAGAAATTTTATCAATAAGTTGAACTTACGATCAAGATGCTTCACAATGCCTCGTAAACTGTTGCCGTGTGCTGCAATGAGGATCTTCTTGCCTTCTTTTAACTGAGGAATAATGGTGTCGTTCCAGTACGGCAAAGTTCTTTCAATCGTGAGTTTGAGAGATTCAAACTTGGGAAACTGGTCCTTTGGTGGACCATCTTTGTAGCGAGCATCATTGACAATTACATCGTAATATTTGTGGTCTGGTTCCATTGGTGGGGGTGGAACATCAAAGCTTCTCCTCCAAATTTGTACCTGTTGAAATTGAATTGTAAATGAATGGAAAACATAACTCCTTAGAAATGCAGAAACAATTTAAAAAGTATACTTCAGTTGTAACAATTTACTTCCCTATAATAACTTCTTTCCCTATAATGGAATCATATTGGACCCATACTTAAATGAATTCATTAGATCCAATAAATGGATTCAATGTTCAATGAATCCATATCAATTGATCCCATCATGATGGAATATGAATTCGGTGGTGTTCTTGATACTGGCCCACACAGGTTGGTTTCTTGATGAATTGAACTATTTTTTTTTTTTTTTTTTTACGAAAATACAGCCTTGAGTATATTTACCTGATCTTCTCCGTATTTTTCAGCTGTTTCAGCCTTGTTTAGACCGGTTAGACCACCATAGTGTCGCTCGTTCAGTCTCCATGTTTTACACACTGGTAAATCTTCTTGTCCAATCCCTTTTAGAATTGCCTCTAAAGTCTTCTGGGCTCTTGTCAAGACAGAGGTGTGTGCGATATCAAATTTGAAATTGGCGTTGGCTAAAGCTTTTCCAGCAGCAGCTGCTTCATCCACACCTTAAGAAAAAATCCGAAAAGTATCAATCATTAGTCATTGTTAATCTTGCTAATATTGGTTTTAGTGAATGGTTTTCAAAGATTGAAGATGCCATATTTTAGTGGCATCTTGTCAGAGGTAGATTTCCTCTCTGAAAGTCTGAAGTCATGCAGAAATTTGTTCTTCAATTGAGTAGGGGTAAGTAATATTCTTTCAGTATTTTTAAGCTCCAGTCTCCACAAACAGATATTGAAGCTTTCTGACTTGAGTAGGTCTAAGAGCAGTGCGACACTGGAAAGTTATACTGAACAATTTACCACTGCATGGGTTGATGAGTTCATGTTCCCAGAGTAAGACCAAAGACGACGAAGTGTCTGATAATGATCTCGTAGGTCGCTCTTTAAAATAAAACCTAACATTGGATGTAACTTCATGATCAGAGATACATGGTCTCCCACTTCGGCTGATGATACGTCATGTTATTTTAGTTTTTTCATTACGTCCCGTCTCAATCTGATGCAACTTGAGTGAGTTGTGTGATAAGAATACTGAGTATTTCAGAGTACTTTTTGTTGAAAAAAACAGAGATCTCTGAGTACTTGCTTTGGAATTGCTTGAGTTTGAATAGAGAGCTAATATTAAGCTGAAGATGTTGGTGAGCAGTGACAAGTCTTACCTTTAGGACTGAGATTTGCATCATACCATCCACAGAATAAATTCTTCTGATTCCATTCACTTTCTCCATGACGAACCATAACAATAGTGTATTTGGCCATTTTTGAAGCTTTGGAAAATCTGAATGGGTAAAAAGTAAGCACTGAGCACTCTAACACGGCCCGGGTAATGTGTAGAGGTCAATGAGGACGCTAAAGTAAACACGACTTTCGGTTCGGAGCCGCGATAAACAACGTAAACACGAACTTTCGACTTTTGACAGCTTTCAACGTTTTATGATGCTCCGATCACAGCAGAGATTCATCATAAACCAGATTACATTGGTTTGTGTCTTGCGTGTTGCATCCTGCGTCTTGTAAGGCATCAAGGGACCAATGAGGAAGAGGAAGTCGTGAGAAAAAAAGTGCGAGTCTTTTTATCGGATAAGGTGCTACTGTCAGTTTTGTTTGTTTCGTCTTCGTCTGATAATAAATTCAAACTTTTCTCTCTTCGTGTTTGATAGTCGAGACCAGGATTTTAATTGTATATCAATATAATTTTTGCATTAAAGGTTGTGTGCGTGAATTATTTGTGGCATGCGTTTCTTGGTTGACCCTAAAGTTTATTCTGTCATCAACCCTTGCTTTACGTGAGCGTGAGCTGCTGGCCGGAGTAGGAATAGCTTCGGGGTGTTTTCTGAATTGCTTTTCTTTGGCATATCCATGTCAAATGACAGTTGAAGCTTTTTATTCCTAGTAATTTTGAGAATATTTATTGCTTTATTTCGCGAAATAATTCAAGTTTACCCTGATGTACGTCCGGTAGTTAAATTTTAATCAATAATGGAAGTTACTCCTATGAGGTGAAAGTTGGAAGTTAAGAGCTTTTGCAGGACAGCTTCCTCAGCAACAGTGATTTTTAAAAATTAATACTTGTTTGATCTATCAAAATATCGTTCCTCTCCACAATTAAATCAGTGCACCATGGATATCTGCATTTGGATTATACCCATCCATGTATGTAAGGTGTGATCGGAGCATCAAGTCCGTTTCTATTAAAGGTAAGATCTTTTACATCTTTGGCCTGATATGTTTTCAGATTTGCAGTATTATGCTAATGTCTAACTTCTTAACTATCACTTTTTTTAAAGTTGTTACCAGCGGCTGGCGTCTTAGGCGTTAAAGTGGTTTGACGGACATTGTATTTTGTGTCAAAACCACATGCGATATATCGCATGCTGTTCTGACCCAAAATACGGCATCCATCAAATCACCTTAATGTAAGTGTGTTTCCTTCTTTTGGGAAGAAGTCGGTTTCAAGTAAGAAATGAGAGGCCTCAGAAATGCAGACTTTTCTCTGCTTACTGGTGCTCTCACACTGGCATTAATCCTTTGATTTCTCAGTCAGTTCTGCACAAATTTCCTTGAAACTCTCAAGATCTATGTGTCCGTATCAGATCAGTCACCTTCCAAGAACGTTGGGCTGAAAATTTTCGAAACGTAACAGTCAACAAGTTCAGTGATGAGCCTCCTTGAAGCCTCCAGTTTGTTCTTGAAGAAAGCCATATTGTAGCCGTGTTAGTTGAAGTTTTATTTTTTGTTGTATTTTATTTTGTTTTCTCAAAACTTTGCATTCTCAAACTTAGCGGGACTAGAGGGGCTAGTGGGGCTTGAGGCCCCACTTAAGGTGTTAGTGTATAAGTTAGCATTTAATCCAGGTTCTTGGAAAATTACATTGGAACCACACCTTATCTTCTACTCCAACCCTTATTAGTTTGCTTATGAGGGGAGTTTTAATTCTGATATCATTTTTTTTAAATACCTATGAATAAATATGATTGAATACTCAAGGGAGTCCTTGAGTATTTTATGTTCTATACTGCAAGCGTTTCCTACTTGTGAACCTTTTTTTGCTCCTTCTGGCGCACAATTCCAAATTTTCCGTGGAGTTTTTTGGGCAATAATTGGACAGAGTTTAACAGAAACATACCAAGTTGCATCAAGTTTGAAATATGAAAAAGAAGCTTGAAGTTTTACTTCTTAAGATTCAATGTTACCCAAGGACAAAACTAAACAACTATTCTCTTGTTCGAAATAATTTTTTTTTACTTTGAATTTTTGGCAGGAGAAAATTTACAACTAGGAAAATGAGTTCAAAATTATTTCCGACTCATTCTGTCTTCAAAATACAACCAGGGGCGATTTTTTTAAACTTGATTTAGTCAGAGAAGAAGATTGACTTCTGGTTTAAAGTAAACCTAGGTACCAAAGGAATATCATGTACGAAAAAGGAACCATGAGCTTGGAAGCAATTACTGAAAATAGGATTTGCCCCTCAAGGGTATTTACTTAAAGTGAACATACACAAAAAAGCAACAAGCTGGCGGATCATAATCGTTTTAGAATTGAAATAAGTGTCCTGCCAGGATGAAAAATTGTAATTTTTGTAATTTATCTATTAAAATTGTCAAACAGAATTTTAGGTATGACATTCCTACCTAATACATAGACAGGTTAGTGCATGCTGCCCATACCAGGAAAATCTGGTATTCATCAGAGAATGAAGAATCTCAGGGAAAACCAGGGAGCCTGTCCCTGAAAACTGAAATTTCTTCCTCTTCTGCTTTAAGACTATAATTTCACCCTTTTACTTGCCGAACATCTCTAAAAGTATAATAGTTACTGAGTTTATTGGTGTGCAAAAATAAATTGTGGGAAGGGAATTTCAAAATTGTAATGTAAATTTCAAGTATCTAAGTACTTAATGAGGCGGGGGGGGGGGGGGGGGCGCAGAGCCGGGCATTTTCCTGGTCCACTTTTGAGTCGGTCTGGGGAAAACTGCTCTTTTGCCATTTCCAAAGTGAGAGAATCTTTCATTGGCCAGATAATATCAACATCAGGAACGGTTTTGAAATTAAAAATTTGCATGTACGCTGAATATTGGCTGAAGAATCCACTACTTAAAATATGAAAAAAAATCTACATTCATATCTGGAATTCTGGAGAGTTATATCGTTTTCCTCAAGACAATCCCCGCAAAGTGGGAGACGACTTTGATTCCTCATTTGGAAATGAGCTCCTAAAAATCAAGGGAAAACAAGGAAAGGAGCATGGCCAAGAATTCTAGACATCACGGAATGCGCACCTAATGTTGTTATGTTTTTACAAAACCGTTGGAAAAATCGCGTAACTGCCACGATATTGAGGTGATATACGCGTAATTGTATCATATTTCCTACAAAACCGATGGAAGAATCGCGTATATGCTATGATTTCAAGGTGAAAAACGTATCCTCTTGTATTTTATTTTAAAACCGCTGGGAAAATCGCGAAATTTTCGAGGTACCGAGATGAAAATCACGTATAGCTAAGTACTCATGTTTTTACCAAACCGCTAGAGGAAATGCGCACTTTTTGAATGTTCACGGAAATTAGCTTAAAAAGGATTTGTAAATCAACAGGTCAAAGTGGACACTAAGCGGGCAACTATACGAACTCCGGAGTAGTCATGTGGTATCACGAGAACATGAAGGCGCTTGGCTCCTAATACTGTCGTATATGAATGTAGATATTAAGCACGCATCGTTAAATGGATTGAATTTTGCAAAAAGGAAGCACAAGCATTCCAGTGTCGCTAAGATTGTGCAACTTTTTTTACCTTGCAGATAGAAACTGATCATCTGAAAAAGTTTTATCTTCACTCTCTATAAATTATGAATTCATGACAAAAATCACGTTGGTGAATTTAATTTTTTTCATGATCAGGGTCGGATTTCCCTACTTGCCGCCCATGGACAGCCTGTATTTTGCCGCCCATGGATAGCCTGTATTTTGCCGCCTCCTTCTCATTCGTTCTGAGACAGCAATAAAAACCATGAAGTGAACGTGCCGGAGGGCATGAGTGCATAAGACGCGTTTACTCGTGTTAAACACATTTTTTGCGAAAGCCTTGTCACGGAGCTTTGCGCAAAAATTAAGCTCCGTAAACATTTCTCTGTGCAGACAATGCATTCTATTTATGAGAAATGGACGAAAAAATTGTGAAAGAACAAACTTAAATGTGGGTTAATAATTTAAGTTCCGCTGCCGCGTGCGCCGCGCTGACTGCACTGTGTTCGGCGCAACGCGTGAAGTATTCATGCGGTCTAGTAGGCGCTATGCGTTTCACGCTAACCGCTGCTGACCGCACCGTGTTTGACGCAATGCGTGAAGTATTCATGCAGTCTTGTAGGCGCTAATATGTGTTGCATGCCGACCGCCGCGCCGAGGGCCTCTCCTTTTTATCTCAAATCCTCGTCATCATTGCTCTCTGCACCGCACCGCTCCGAGCAAAATTGCGTGTTTGGTTTCTCTTAAAACTCGACTAATTAAAGGTGCTGTCTCTTGTATCAGCGAAAGACGACAAAATTAGAACTTACATACTCTCAGGAAATAAGAGATTTTGTTGCCATTTCTCGTTTGTAGTTTTTACTGAATCCGATATTCTTTTATACCCACATTTAAAAAAAATTGCAAAATTTGCCGCAACTAATTTTCTGCAAAGAATTTAAGTTGTTCAATCCTAGAACATCAGAATGCTCTTGGTTCCTTTTGCAAAATGCAATCCAAATGTGGAAATCAATCGTGCATCTCTTCAAGCTCCGGAGTAGGCATGCGGTATCAGGCTAAAATGAAGGCGTATCTTTGCTTTTCGCCTTTCGCCTGCCGCGATACTCATGGACCAACTCGTAATTACTAATCTTTTTACTTCACCGCTGGAAAAATTTCGCAAATGCCGCGATATCGAGGTAAGAAATGCGTAATTTCTTTTCCTGTTTTTACAAAGCTGCTGGAAAAATCGCCCTCTCTTTTTCCGTAGTACTAGTATGGAAGTTGTGTATAGTTCCTCATACTGTGTACTGTTTCTACAAAACGTTTGAAAAAATTACGCACCCAGTTTTTGAATATCAATGGAAATTTGAATAGAATCCTTTATGAAACAACGATTCAACACTACAGTCAAAGCGGACACAAAACGCGTGACTATTCGAACTCCGGAGTAGGAATGTGGTATCACGCGAAAATGAAGGACCCTTTTAGCCTCTCATCTGTCTCAAAGCACCGAAATTTAATATGTACGTAGGTATCAAACAGGTACCTGCGCTTTTCACAATTGAAACGACGCACTATGGTCCGAATAGCCGGTTTAAGCGGCATTAAATCAGATACGTATGTTTAAACCTCGCAACATGAGTTTTCAGGGGTTTTTAGGGTCGCTGAGTGCAAAAATGCTAATATTCTTCAGGAAAAATCCATTTTTAACATTTTTATACTTTATATAACTGTGGTAATAATTTGTTCACAAACCTTCAATTGAGGCTTATGCTCCAAGTTGATGCGGTGGAGCAGTTGGCATCGCGTCTCACTTGTCTTCTTGAAGGCCCGGGTTCGATTCTCGGTAGAATTTTTTTTTTTTATAAGATTAAAAATTAATTTTACATTGGATTGACTATAAGAAGCTAAAAGTAGAGCCTCGTCAAACACTACTATCAAGGGAACTTGAAAAAGACGGCTCAGGATAATACTTCTACGTTTCATGGCTCCAGAGGCCTACTTTCAAGTCCCACCGATCAGCCGTTTGAACTTGTTTTCGTCTGCCAAGCGAAACTTAAGCTTAAATATATCCATTTTTATAGATTAATTGTTTGAAACATGGGTAAACGTAAAAAAAAAAAACGTTTACGGGACCTCAAAGTGGCTTCCTAAGACAATTTCATTGCTCGGGAGCCTTACTTTCAAGTCCCACCGATCAACCGTTTAGACTTGTTTTCGTCTGCCAAGCTAAACTTATGCTAACATATATCTACACTGATAGATTATATGTTTGAAACACTTAAAACGTCAAAAAAAAAACTTTTACGGGGCCTCAAAGTAGCCTCCCGAGGCGATTATTTGCTGTTCTTGAGCACAAAGTTTCAATTGGTCCCGATCAACCCATCAACTCGTATTATTCTGCCTGGGCAGATTTAGGCTCTAATGCATTCGATTTGCTAGAATATGACAATGGAACATGATAAAAGTCATCGTCAATGGCATATGATAGCTAATTGTAGTAAGTGATAAGAAACGCGAAAACGTCATTTTTCATGAGAAATAACTTGAGGCTATGGTGGACTATGGTTCTGCCACTAGACTTAAAGGTAGTCTAGAGTCATGACAATAACTTCCGAGTAAAATTACGAGGTGCTCAGAGGTGCAAAGGATATTTTTTGGGTCCTACTTTTGCGATTTTATTGAAAAAAGTGACTATGTCTAAGGGTTAATCTAGAACATTAGATATGATGAAAAAGAACAGTTTCAGCATGAAACATCTTAAACTTATCTTGTATTTTGTGAATCAAGTGCCCAAACACTTTCAGGTACGGTGAAACGACGAAAACAAGCCCTTAAACACAGCACTGCCGCTCGGTAACTGGAATCGCACTCATAAAGTGCTCCGCGCGCCGCACTTCCCAGGCTTGTCACATCTTTATTAGTGCTTTAATCGAAGTGAAATTTTACAGGAGTCTTCTCTACAGTATGTACTATCGATCTACCTCTTAAAATCTAACTTTTTCCAAACTTCACTTTTTCGATTTATTGCCGCTTAAACCGGCTATTCGGACCAAAGTGCGACGCGCGACGCGATAAAATCAAAAGCTGGGTCAATTTTGACCGGTGCTCGATGTTACTATACCAAGACTTATGATACACATATCCCACATTTAGTCGTACCTCTAACTACCAGAGTTTTAAGGCAATTTGCATCTTGGTGTGAACGACGCAGTTTATGTTTGTTTGGTTTCCAATTTTTCCAGTAGGATTTCGCGGGACTTTGATTAACTGCCGTTTTGGAACCGTCATCGATAAATACCTCGAAAAAAAAGTGCAGGAGGCACGGGGACCCTCTTGTTTTCAAGGTGGCCCCCACGAAATTTTGGAAGAGTCGCGCAAGGAGTTTTCAGCCGCATTGAAAAGGGTGTACGTGGTTATTCCAAAAATTACTATGTTTTTTAATGTATAATATAAAATTACTATATGTAATAGTAAATTTCGCCCGTGAAAAATTTGACTCTGTGCATTACTTAAGTACATGGACGGTTACATTTTTTTCTTGCATTTAAAGCCCAACGAATACGGCATGGAGTTCCGTAGCCTTCCTTGTATCCCTCATATCAATCAAGTTGCTTCAATTATGTTGGAATCCGTGCTTGGCGTAGCGCGACTGTTGCGTCGAAGCTGATTGAATGAACCTTCATCCTGGTCATTTTTCGAAGAGTCCAGGGCGAGGCGTAAATGATATCGATATCTCCCCCTTTGAAGCTATGCTAAAGAATCGAATAGCAAAGTGTTCGTCGCGAACATCTTGTTAATCGATCCTTTTCCATAGGTTTAAACGACCAATCAATCGATCCATCGCAAAGTTCGCCACGCCACTAGAACAGTCCCAACACGCAGAGCAGCACGCAGTTGTTCATGTAACGCGACGCAATCCGTCGCTGCTGTACGAAACCGGCCGCGGCGCGCGGCGTTAGTTCGACATATCCATTCGTGAAAAAACAAAATGTGTCGATTTTTTTTTTTAAATCGCAGTCGAATTCACCGAAGACCTCCAATTTTTCATCATCAATATCATTTCCTCAAATTTTTACTGAAGCTCGAGAAAAGTTTCAAAGCGGAATTTAAAAAAAGTTTAGTACGGCAGTATACATATACTTCGGACCTCATCCGTCAGCATATCGTTCCCCTACAATCAACAGAAATACAAACCCACTTACATGCGATGAACCCAATATTACTACCAAAATTCTGAAACTCTTCACCTCTCTTCATTTAAAAATCTAAATTTTCGTAAATACTTCCATTTTCAAAATTCTCTGTAAAGACGTTAATAGCCTGTGACGCTGAACGTCTTAAAATATACTAACTAACTAACTAACTCGTCCTAGCATTTAATGATGCACGATATTTTGCCCAGAAAGGGAGAATGTATAAGCGATTTCGAGCTCGACTAGTAACTTTCTCCTGTCGAACGATTACAGCCCTCCAAGAATATTCATTATCCGAAATGTTGTCTCGAACTTAGAGTTGGTACTTTTTTATTGAGCTCTACAACAAGTTCGAAAAATGAAAACTTTAAAATAGGTATTTTTTCCTTTCAGATACCCTGTTAAAAAAATTGCAACGAAATTCTGTGCCGGAGTCTACACAGTGCCCAAAAACCCTGAGTGCATGATGCGGAGTGGAATCTACGCTCTCTACGGAGTGACATGCACTATTACAGTACGGAATCCACTCTTTTTTCGGAGAGTCATACCCTTTTATTGTGCTAATTTTACTACGTATTCAAATAACTCGGGGTTTTAGGGCGCTTCATTGTCACCTTCCGGCCTAGAATCACAAGGGCCATGCGACGTTTCAACATTTCCGCCACTATTTTATTTTTTTTTACAGACAAATTGTTGGTAGAATCTGTTTTAAAATTTCACTGAATTTTATCGGCAGCCCAAAGAAAATTTAGTGAAATTTTCGGACAGCTTCATTGAACAATTTCTCTGGACAAAAATAAATGGTGGCGGAAAATTTTAAAGGTCTCATGGCGCTTGTTATACTCAAGGCCTGGATACACGCTCAATTTTCCATCAATTTCCGAGCAAATGGTGACTGGTGCGCATGCACCGTCTGCCTTCAAATTTCTGCGGCCTGCAAAAATTTGACCGCCATTTTTGTCATCGTTTTGATCGGAAATTGACGGAAATTTGAGCGTGTATCCAGGCCTTTCGGCCGGAAGGTGACGATGTAAACTCCGGCACCGAATCTCACCCCTCAATTTACAACAGTGTTAGGTAGAAGGCATTCGGGATTTTTCTTTTTCTAAGTATGAGTATGATTTTCTCAGCGAATGAGCTACTTTCGGTGAAGGAAACTACCTTATGCGATTTTTAGTATCACCAGGGATTTTTGGGCGCTCTGAAAACTCCGGCACCGAATTTCACGACAGTATTTTGGCGGGAACCGCGAAGTGTGACATTGAGGCGAGTTCATTGGCGCCTCGGACGCTGGTGTTGGCCGGTGAACGCGCATGCGCGAGCGGCGATCAGTCGTGCGTGCGTTTTCACTCTCTGAATCCGTCTCACTTTTCTGTTTTCATTGGGCGTTTTTACGCTAAAAGGAACTATACGGACAGGGTTTGCGTGCAACTTAGTTTCTTTTAGCATACATAAATACATCCCATCGTCGCTTTCCGTTGCGTCATTAACGTAATCGCTTCGTCGCGCACTCTCATTTTCTAACACATTGTACGCCCCGCCGTGTGAATCCTCGCATTTGTTGAGGTAGGATATGCGTTGGAAAATTGGGGACGATCGGGGAATTAGGAGTCGTAGAAATATCAGGCATGGTTCGGTCGGGAAATCTCCAGTGCAATTAGGGAATTTAGTGCGGAGAAATTTATTTTTGCGCAGTTTTTGTGCATGCGAATCGGAGTGAAGCTTAATGTGGTAGGACGATCCATCCGTTGGCTATCGATCTATATTTTTTTGAAATTGGGATTAACTCGAGGTTATTTCTGAAAATAGGAACATGCACTGTCAGCTGGATACTCTACTCCGACTTTACGTGAAAAATGAAGTCGTTGAAACCTAAGTGGCGGGAAAATAGGCACGGGAGGTGGATCAATGCTTGATATGATTTATACGAAATCATATGATTTTTTTAGTTGTTTTAAAGCTTAAATAATTCACACGCAAAGTTAAGGGTATATATACACAGTTTTTTAGCTCACACCGCCGTACCAACTTTCAGTGTAAGACTTCTTCGAACTAACTACGCCACTTTTTTTGGGGGGGGGGGGATGTCACACATCCATGGAAAGAAAGATTCTATTTGTGAATTTCCCAGGAAAAATCCTCATCCTGTTTTTGTGATCAGAAAAACTTGTTGCCTAATTATTTGACAGCTTTAGGATTTTTTTAGCCCTTGCGATTTTATTTAAAAAGTCTGTAATTCCTCTTGGGCTGTACTTGTTATCCAGGTGAATAATTAGCATAGGTATATGTGTTAAAACTTCATAGATTCACTGTAAAAATACGACTTTGAAATTGTATGAATGCGACGGCATGAAGTCTATCTTCCCGAAAATAGCCGAGAGACTTTTTTTATTAAGAAGAAAATTAGAAAGAGCCAAGGAATTTAGTAAAATAACAATTTTTCGGTTCTTTTTTCTTCTCAGAAAACTACTAGAAATCTTGATGTCAGGGCTTATCGTCAGCCACCACCATGGGATATTGCCAGAATATTAGCAAAATGTTTCATGAATTTCTTCTACCTTAATGATTTTTAATTCTCACCTTCCTTCACAATTTTTGAAAATACGTTTACAAGAACACTATTAGGGAATTTTTGGTTTTTTGATTTTTTTTCTTATTTCCCTTTTTAATTTTCAAATTTCGGTCAAAAATCTCATCAAAATACTTATTAATATTTCTGAACAGTTCTTATATTTGTAATTTTTTGCTAATATATTGAAAGTATGAAACAATTTGGAAAACTAATGGATATTCCCAAATCACTGTACCCACGATGAAACCACAAGGTTTCTTTCGTCTGGATGCCAGGTTTGACTGTTCGAGTGTTAAGGGCATGTTATCCATCTGGCTGCAGTGTTGGTCATCATTATTCGGAAGTTGCGAAACTTCCCCACGGATGGAGCATCTGGCTCAAACCAGTAAAAGCATAAAAAAAGTTGTATTTTAGATAGGATGCGTCTGCGGTTACATCATGCGTACAGCTCTGTGTTCTGTATTCTCTGCCTCCATCATTGCCGCCGATATTTTACTACTAGGTATCTCCTTTCTTTTTTTTCTTTTTTTTGGATTGTTATGAGTCATCAGTAAATCGTGCAATTATAAGTTGCTCTGAAGTATAATTCATTCCCACCTGTTCACGGTCGTCTGTCACTGATTTTGTTCTGTCCGTGCATTCTTCCAAGATGTTGGAAAAAACTTCCAAAAATTATATTTTTCGTCGTGAAATTCGGAAACGCAACAGCACGTTTCCATCTGGCTAGTGGAAAGATAGCATCCCGCATCATAAACCGCAGCGCCTCGCCGCCGTCTGAAGGTTTGCCACATTTTTTTAAGGGATTGAAATAAATGAAAACGCGTTTTACATATTTTCAATGTTTGATTGTATTTGAATCACGCACATTTTTTTGAATTTGGTTTAATCAGTATAATGGAATAATTCTTTTCATCGTGCTATACCTGTCAATTCCTAAAACGAAAAGTCGAATTTCATCGATATGAAACTGCTCGGCAGTCCATCCTTGATCTTTTTCCTAGGTTTGCTCATTTATAAGCTCACTCTCTATACCCTTTAACTACTTAGCTTCAAGGAGAGAAACATGAATCGAATGAATTCAGGAGCTAATTGAATGGCTTTGAAGTGTGTTTATATTAAAAAGCCGAGTTAATACTGTTTCTCACAATTTTTGCTGAAATGGAAAATCGGATTATGAAATACTTAGACTCAATATTGAAAAATTGTGACAGAATGATATTTGGACGTGTTGCTTCTAAACCTTAAACCTTAAAACTAGCATCAGGGCTAGAGATGGGATGTTAGCGGACTTGATTATCAGTGGCGTGGCGTGAGATGCGATGTATCGATTGTAATGCTATTTAAACCTGTGGTAAATAATCGATCATCAAGGTGTTCGCTGCGAACACCCTGTATATCGATCATTTTCCATAGGTTTAAATGGCATAACAATCGATGTATCGCAATTCACGCCACGCCACTGTTGATTATAAGACGCCAGTGACGTCAGCGTGGACGACCGGGACGAGGATCTTGACGCCCGGAGTCCTTAAATCATGAGCCCTGTCCACAACGCCCTTTGCCCATGCCCAAGGTTCATGAGTGCCGCATGCAGTTTTGCCGTGCTAAGGAATAACGTCGTATAAACATTCGAATGTTGCCAAATTTCCAGCTGGATAAAACGTGCATTTTTGAAAAAATTTATTCACATTTTTCCTTGAAATTTTCATATATTTTAGATCAAAGCACGAACGAAATTCTTCGAAAAATTTGAAGAAAAATATTTACAAATTTTCCCGAAAATTCATGCTTTATCGAAGCAGATTTAGCAACGCCTGCTCATACGGCGTTTATCCTTAGCACGGCAGAGTTGGCGCTTAGTTCCGTCTTGTAAACTTCTACATTGCTTCTTATCCAGCTTTCTAGAGCACATTTCATCTTTCCTACTTGTCTATAGTATCGTTTAGCAGAAATACGTCCACCTCATGAGCCGGTACTTCTCATTCTAACACGCGGATTTCAGAAAACTCAAGTATTCTGTTATATTTCTTTCATGTCCGTCCAATGAATAAATAAGGATATCTCAAAGCTCAGTTGTATCAACACTTCCTATGTATGTACAAGTGGAATCAGTACTATAGTCTCGATGCCTACAAGTTCCCGATAAAGTTGTGAGTCACCTCTTCCTCCGTTCGAAATCGACCGCGCAAGGCTCCTTCACCTTGTAGTCTTCCCTTTGGCGATCACTAAAATTATTATGTGAAGATAGTTCGTCGATTGATCAGTGGCGTTGGGCGCTTTGCGATTTATCGATGGTATCAATTCAGTGAGCAGCAATGCTCGAATCGACCAATGCCATGAGACTGCAAACGCCAGTTTCTCGTTCATAAGTTGATTTCGGAAATTTTCAATGGTTCCACTGTGTTTTCCGTACATTTTTGACGAGAAAACTCATTTCGAGGCCCTGAAATTCTTCCCCTTCCTGGTGATCTATTCTCATCATTGACTCTCGGATGAATACCCTGTTTCTACAACTATTAGTCTTAGTCAGGACGTCGCCACAAGAATTCTCGCCTATGAAATTGGATCCTACTAACAAAAATGGCATAACCTCTCCCAATTTTATCATGAGCCAATATATAGTGGTCACCCGTGACGTAGCACTATTAGCGTCTACAATCTCCGTTGTATCCTGACACGCCCGTGAGTGCATCACATGCATCCTCTGATGTGCTTTTTCATATCAGCTCCTTTTGTTGCTCTGCGAGTCGATTTGCCATTCTATCAATTATTTTATAAGAGTTCCAGCCGGTCCTCTGTTCTTCGGTCACATTACTCGTCCGACAGTAATATATCGTGTAGAACCAGTCTCTTACACTGAGCGGAAGGAGCCTGAAAATGAGAAAAAGATGTCTTATTATGAGATAATTTGCACGAATTATCTTTATAAGAAATTGAATCACAAGAAAAGAGCAAGAAAAGAACTAAGACGAGCTACTTTTTTTCACCGAATTGGTATTAGAGCTTCCAAAATTTAAGTAAAATTTATTGCAAGTAAAATTTCAGTTGACCAAGTATGCCACCATTTCATGCTTAAAACCCCTCGATACTTGTCGTGAAGTAGCTTCTGACCGTGAGTCTAAATATTAGTCCGAGTCTAAATGTTGCACACATTTTTATCAATTCTGAATGTCCGTTGCATTATTATTAGAGTAGCGCAGGGTTATAGGACATTTCTTCAACGATTTTTTGTCCGCGCTCCTGTTTTTTCCAGTAATTTACGTCCACACGTTTTTTCGGCATGGGAGTATTGGTCCACGTGCCAGTTGAGACCCAAAGTTAATTGGCCCACATTTAAATACAAACGACAATTGCTCACGACGTTTTTGGATGAAAATATATAATGTCTTGGAAGAATGAGGGTTTGCTTGCTTTTTTGTTTTGTCTGTTTGGTCCAACTGAGAATAATATATAGTTGAGAGTTTTGGTAAAAATGGGGGAGCGTCAATTCCATGAGACAAAATTCACTAAAACTCTCTTCACCTCTTTGGTGTAACAGGACTTAATTATCTTTCAAGAACTTCCCACCTTGTCATACCTGAACCGGATAAACCTCTATATTTGCCTGAGCTAATGGTTCTTAGATTTTTCCTGTGTACGATAAGTATCTTGATTTATTTTGCGAGGAAAGATCTGTACTTTTAAAGGATGCCTGTCATTCTTAATACGTTCAATTTCGTATAATACTGTGCAACACCTCTGTTGTGAAATAGTTGCTTCAGGCGCCGCCGTCGCACGGCGGGCGGGCGAGCGGCCAGCGCTAAACGCGCATTGGCGCCTACAAACCTAAGTGGATACTTCAAGCATTGTGCAATGCGTGAGGTATCCACTTAGGTTTGTAGGCGCCAGTGAGCCTCTCGCGCTGGCAGCACGCCGCTCCGCTCTGTTCGGCTTTAACATTTATACTCGCATAGTCAGCGTTTTTTAACTCATGATTTTGAAATGTTAGCACACTCTGCATTGATTATTCTCATTTAAATTTATGGGGAAAAAATATGCATCAATTTATCAAAGGAGAATAATAATATAATGTGTGTTTTTTAAATATTGGTGGTTCCGTGTCAAATTTAATGATTTCCAAAACACTTTAATTTTTTCTTCTACATTTTGTGCTTTTATTGTGCTGCAGCGAGATGTACGCGCAACGAAACGCTCAAAATTTGACGTATTTGACTCTAAAAGATCGATGTACGAATGGGTTAAAACTGAAGATCGCGTGCTTCTTGGCTTTTTTCCCTCTTTTATTCATTTTTGCAGTTTCTGTCGGCACAACTGCGGCTCATTGAGATTAATGTCGCTTGGAAAAGGTTTTACAAATATTTGTTACGTTTTAAAAGTATAAATATTTTCAAAATGAAGTATAATTTTGTGAAGAAAAAATAAAAAAAGTACCTATACATATAATAGGTATATTGTATATTCAATATTTTAAGGATAGAAATAAAACCAAATATTCACCAATGACAATTTAGAAAGATGATTCAAAAGGAGAAAGTAATAACATTTCATTTAGAAAATGAGCAACCATAACACCTCCTTCTCTCTCAGTTTCTCATTTCCATATTTTACATACCGACTAAAATATAACGCTTGGACCAAGTCACTGTTGCTTATTTTATGTGTGGGCGTAAACTAATGGACAAAAAAGGTGCGCGAACAAAAAGTCATTTTCATATTGTCAATATAATTTTACATACCGACTAAAATATAACGCTTGAACCAAGTCACTGTTGCTTATTTTACGTATGGGCGTAAACTACTGGACAAAAAAGGTGCGCGGACAAAAAATCGGTGACAAAATGTCCTGAAACCGCGATTAGTGCAGCGGTGCAAATTTTCCAACCGGATTTTTATTATAATGTAACCAAGTTAAGGCGGCCACGTATAAAGTGCACAGCAAATGCATCAATTTATTAATATTGTGACCAAAAGAGCGCCAGCAGTGGCACCCTTTTTCGCATGTACTCCTTTAGAACGAAATCTTGGTGGTATAACTTGTCGTCTTATGAGTATTGTTGCGATCGCGGCGAGGACACGGAATTTTAAAACGCCTTCAATTTTTTGAATATGCAACACGAACATCCGTCGAGCACGAATAGTTGCATCCAGGAGTGAGAAGCAAAGTCGCGCGTCTGGCGTCGCACTTCCAGAACGTACTGAAGCCGAGACGACGTGTTATACATTTCCGTCTATTTATGGAACGCGATCATATCATATTTTTTCTCATCTTTTGGTATCTGTTTATTTAGCCACGGCTCATTTAGCCACGTGGCGAACTGCAACAAAAATTGTTGCAAATTGTCACAAACTCTAGTTGCTGTGTGGCCAAATGAAACAAGAAAAATTAGTGTGGCAAAATGCAACAAAAATTGTTGCAGTTAGCCACAGTCTTTGGAATGGCCCATCAAATTTAGCGAAAAAAATTGTTATTTATCCTCCCATTTTTATTTTACTGCAGTGTAAGTGATTTTATTAAGAGTCTGGAATAGATTAAAAATTATAAATAACCAATTTTTATGTTAATAATTTTACCATCCTCCACTAGTGACCAATGCACTACTGATTCTACTTTACGCTGAAATACATGAAAATTTCCTAATTGGAAAGTATTCGGAGGAATTATTGACCACATGCGTGCAGCTCGCCTGCCTTAGGTTAGGATAGGTAAGGTTAGGTTAGGTTAGGTTAGGTCAGGTCATGTTAGGTTAGGTTCGGTTAGGTTAGGCTAGGTTAGGTTAGGCTAGGTTAGGTTAGGTTAGGTTAGGTTGGGTCAAGTTCGTTTCGATTAGGTTCGGTAACGCTGCAATGTAGATACGTGGTTTTGTCCTTTGGCCATGTGTCTAATTGCAAAATAATTTGTTGCACTTTGCCACGTTTGCCACACTAATTTTTCTTGTTTCGTTTAAATGAGCTGTGGCTAAGTGAAACGTAATCTCATCTTTTTTTTTCCTGACATAAAAACCGAGGTGTGGCAAGTTCAAAAGACAGTTACACGCCACCGAGCAGAAAGGATTAATGTACTACTTGATTTTCAAATTAATGCAGGGGGCTTATACATTTCGATCATAGAGACAAATTTTTTACGAAGCAGCCCGAGACTGTATGGTAACATGAAAAAAACAAGGGAGAAAACCCGGCAACAAGGCTAAAAATACAACTTTAAAAACCCGAGACGTTTTGACTCAAAACTGAGTCATTTTAAGTCGGAGTGTGATTTAAAAATTGAAAAATATCGAAGAAAAAACGCGAGACCCATCCTTCGATATTTTTTGATTTTTAATTTATTTTCCGTCTGAGAATGACTCAGTTTTGAGTCAAAATGTCTCGGGTTTTTAGTGCTGTATTTTTAGCCTTGTTTCCCGTTGTTTCTCCCTTGCTTTTTTCATATCTTACACATTTTGGCTCACCTTATTCCCTTTTTGCTGGATTACATTGTTTTAAATCATGGCTCTTCACTACTTAATTTTTCATTTCATCTCGCGCCAGTGGTATTTTACCAGTGTCATTGTCCGTCGGTAGTGACTCGAATACCTTTTTTTGTCCAACTGAGACGCTTTAGCGAGGGTGACAACTTTTTTTTACACTCCAGCAATAAATTTATTTTTCCTGCTAATCTGATCGCTAATTTTAGGCAAGAAATTTTTTGTTAGCTGCAGTTCTCAAGAAAGCCCCTCTCGATCAGTTTTTTACAGTAGTCTGAGTGATCGAACGGGACTTTAGCAACTATCTAAGGAATCATTACGAGAATTTTTCGCTTCAGGGCTAGGCATTTGTTTAACAAAAGGGTTCATTGTCTTACTTGAGCAGGAGGGTCCAGAAGTAATGGTGTTCTGGGATGGTGAATTCAAATTTGTTTGTCACGATACCATTTATCGTAGCCTCTGCAGCCTCTTCGACAGAAATTGGTGGTATCCTTTAAAAAGAAGAGAAAATGGAAAAAAGACGATGTTAGCAATTTGAGTACTGTAGCGCACATTTGATCATAATTATCTATACTGTAAGCTCCGAGACCTCCTAAAATTGCATATCTTGTAACGCTTAGTTCCAGCGTTCTACCAAGCCGATTTTCATGATTTTTACGGCTATCGACAGGCAATTGGCTCTAAATGAGGCCATTTTATTCAGATTTTGAAAATGTGACCCAGGTTTTTTTATATCACGTGGGAAAGTTGCGATTTTTCCCATTTAAACAATCTAACTTTTTATTTTATGTCATAGTTCGTTTGAGCCTTCTACTGTGCCGCTTTCCATGATTTTGCGGCTATTGACAGGCGATAGTTCCTAGATAAGCCCGCTGTGATCAGATTTTGGAAATAGGACCCAGGTTTTTTTTTATGTAAGAGTAGACCCGAGGGCTTGGAAAGGGGGGCAAAATTTGAAATTTCCGCCAATAAAAAATAGCGGGAATTTCAAAAATAGCGGAAAATTGAACTAATTGTAAGCGGGAAATGTTGAATCTTTGTCTACTTTTAGTAGGGTAAGGTAAGGTAAGCGAATTGAAGGTATATGCTTATTTCCTACAGACTATATCCAAGAGCGGCGAAACGCTCCGTTCCGTTCCGTTTCGTTTCAGTCTTGGCGTGAAGTTTGAAATAAATGCCGATTTTTTATTCGATTCTTATTGGTCCAATCACTCCCGCCCAGAAGGAGATTGGACAAATGAGAGTCGAGTATATGAAAATATTTTCATTTTTTGGTCGTTCTTTTGTCGGAGCGAGCCTACGAGAGCGCGAAGCGCCCTCTGGGGGTTGGGCCGCGTAGCGGCCAGGGGGCAGAGCCCCCTAGTAGTATATATTTTTTAAATTTTTCTTTACTTATTTTTTTTAAAATAAATTTTGATCTCTCTTAATTTCTTTTGTATATCAAGAGTATTTGTTCTTAAATACGATAACATGAAGCCACGTAACAAAAACTTTCTAACCTTTATTAAGGGATATGAAGGTCTAAATCAATTGGCTAGTTTACACATATTGGTATTCCTATGAGTGTAATATCACCATCTTAATTTTGGCGTCTTCTGTGAGGAGATATTTAAAATAATATTGCCGTTCCATCATACCAAAGCTAACCCTTAATTTTGGTCGTACGATTTACTACAAGAAAAGTGATTTCTTTATTATTTCATCGCTTAACTTTTTAATCATCTATCAGTTGCACTTTTTAACATGCCGTGGATATTGTCGTACCATCCGCCAACCGATTTTTTCGTTTCGACGATTGCAAACCTGACAAAATTCATTTCTGAAGGCTTACCTAAGATCCCAATTGTTTGAAGTCGAAATGCCAGTGCCGGAGTAGATGTAATACGGACAAACATTCGTGACCACCACTTTGTTGTTCGGTATGTCTCGCAAATCATCGCGTAACGAATGCATCATACCTACATGAATACAAAACGATCATCTTACTTGAGGCTACATAAGTTAAGGGGCGTGGAATGAACCTACTCCTTTTTACGAACATACTGAACGAAATGGACCGCAAATCAAAGAGAAATTAAGGGCAGAATCGAAGGAATCCAAGAGAAAGGAAGCAAATCACATTTTAGGATGTAGAATGAGTTATAAGTAATGTTTTAGTCGACCCAGCCATAATTTATCCTGAATAAAAATTTAAAGCTAGGAAAACATATTATGAATGTAGAAGTAGGTGTTGATTTGAACTTTATCGCTGATGGAGGAATATATGTTCAGTTCGATCTTAATGTGACTTGGTTTCTTTCTGTTAAACTCGGAATAAGTTTTCTCCTTGAGTATTCTAAGTAACTCTCTCTTGGTATACTAATTTTTAGTACAGTACCATAAAGAGCTTGATGCAAAAACGGCTTTTTTCGCCCCCCCTCTAGAAGTTCTTCAGACTTTGTCTATTGATTACTCATATTTGAGCGCTTCTTTTCCCAAATTTTCAGACCCCCAAAAAATTTTGGGGGGAAGCTAGGCGGGGTGGAAGTCAAAAGCTGTGAACCTCGATATCTCTTGAACAAAGAAAGATATCGAGGTCTGGTTTGGACAGAAAATCGTCTAAAATTGCATTCTTTAAGATTCTAAAGGTCGAAATCCCGATATCACATTTTTTAGTCAACATATGTGCTTTTTTCCAGTTTTTAGGTCTAGAAAATTTCTTTTAAACGAAAAATTTACAAAGATCTCAATTTTTTATTTGAACCAAAACCAGTTTTTTAAATTGTTCGTCTTTTTCCGCATCCAACGAGTGGTCCATTAAGCTGGAGAACCAAACGGTTCCGGAGTTATGATCGATTGAAGTTTCAGCTCAACGCGCGCCGACCGAAATTTTTTACCGATACTGTAATTTCTGAACTCAGCGACCCTCAAGCGTCCCTAATAAAGCATTTTGCTCAGTTTGAAAATTCAATCTGATCTAATAACAGTCAAATCCGACTTTTTTGCGCGCGAAAATCGGTCGGCGCGCGTTGAGCTGAAACTTCAATCGATCATAACTCCGGAACTGTTTGGTTCCCCAGCTTAATGGACCACTCGTTGGATGCGGAAAAAGACGAACAATTTAAAAAACTGGTTTTGGTTCAAATAAAAAATTGAGATCTTTGTAAATTTTTCGTTTAAAAGAAATTTTCTAGACCTAAAAACTGGAAAAAAGCACATTTGTTGACTAAAAAATGTGATATCGGGATTTCGACCTTTAGAATCTTAAAGTATGCAATTTTAGACGATTTTCTGTCCAAACCAGACCTATCTTTCTTTGTTCAAGAGATATCGAGGTTCACAGGTTTTGACTTCCACCCCGCCTAGCTTCCCCCCAAAATTTTTTGGGGGTCTGAAAATTTGGGAAAAGAAGCGCTCAAATATGAGTAATCAATAGACAAAGTCTGAAGAACTTCTAGAGGGGGGGGGGGCGAAAAAAGCCGTTTTTGCATCAAGCTCTTTTAAAAATCATCGTTAGAATCCGTACTAGGAGAAGTCCGGAAATATGTGCCTTATAATAGGCCGAACTCCACGATGAGATAATCATTTATGCGGACTAGCAAGTTCTCTATTAGATTTGGAGGCAAATTTTTTATGAATGAAACATTTTAGAGCTCAAAATATTATTCCTGTCGTGATTATGCCACATTTTCCCGGCTTTTGCTTCGCGATCCTCTCTTACATATGAGACAAGATATTTATCCATTCTAACAAATACAATTGATTTTGGGTTACTTTGTTCTAGGTTAATATTGTCGTATCTTTAAAGTCTTTAAAAAACTTTGTAAAATTTTGATATGCTTATGTTTGAAATATCTTTTTGTTGTTGTTTTTGACTACCGCTGAATTTGATTTTTTCACACTCTCTTTCAACGATTAAGTATCGTGCTTAGTCATGATATCGAAATTGCAGCGCGTAATGAACTTTAAGCGTTTGAAACAGAGTAACAACTGAATCGCATTTTAAATTATTAGAATGTATAGATGCGCCGACACGTCTAGTTATTCATTCGAAATCACTCCACTTTTAATCGAAAACTTGAAGGGGGAAAAAACTTACCCGTCACAGCCCATTTGGAAGCTGTGTATGGACCTGTCCTTTCAACCGAAGTGAGAGACGCAAGCGAAGATATAGCGACCACTTGTCCGTGGTTCCGTTCCAGCATCCCGGGCAGGAATTCTCGGATCATCTGAAAGCAGGAAAGTTGGTATGTTTAAATTGCCGAATTCTGTAGTAGCTACACCCTCAATCGGCTATAAAATGAACTTAAGGTGATTCGATGGACGCCATATATTGTGTCAGAACGGCATGCGATATATCGCATCAATTGGTTCCAGTTTTTCAGCTACTCGTCATTTTTCTCCAATTTTGAGATCGCAATTCTGTTTTCAGGAGACCAAAGCACTCACTTATCAATTTTAACAAAGAAATTCAACGTAATAAAGGCGTGGTTTTTTTTTAGAGAGAGTGCATTCGAGTGCAGTTTTGATATCAGTATCGAATGCGATGTTTTCTCTCTGAAAAAAACCACACCTTTATTACGTTGAATTTTTTTGTCAAATTTGGTACATGAGTTCTTAAGTCTCATGACAACAGAAGTGCGATCTCAAAATTCGAAAAAAATTTCCAGTAGCTGAAATTATGGAATAAAATCGATGCGATTTATCGCACGTCGCTCCGACACAAAAAATGGCCTCCATCGAATCACCTTTTAAAGGGACTTCTTAAGGCCAAGAAAATCCGCATAATACATCATACTCCTTAGCGATCTTAGCGTGTGCTCTCAGGGCTTAAATTTGATGTGGGGGGGGGGGGGGGGCATAATGTTGACAAGAAAGTCTTGCGGAGGAGTACAGATTCTTATCAATTGTATTTTGGCTTTTTTTACGTTCTTAATTCGTCCTTTTATCTGTGCAGGTACGATTCTACCATCATCGGCATTCGTCCAAGAAGCAGACACGGAGACAATGCAAACAATTGTCTTTTGGCTGGCATACCCACCATTTTTGCTGGTAAGAAGCTCTTATGCCACAATAAATATTTGTCCGCAATCTATGTTGCAGTTGAAGATCGTTTATTTTTCACCTTTGAATTTCAGATCAGTCAGTTTGAGTTTCTTCTGAATCCATTTTTCTAAACTGATTTTGACCAGGAATTCTGAAATCATTTATTCGGTCCTCGAAGTCAAACCAGCTCCAAGCGGTAAAAAGTTGAAGATATCGGTGAAACTTGCGTCTTAGAAAAATAACGTGAAGAATAATGTGGACTTACTGCCGCTCGGCTCTCTTACTGCTTAAATAGGATCAGGAGAATTTTGAAGGAAACGCGATTTCAGTGTTGCCGGTTGCCGTCCGTCTAGAAATTTAGGAAAATTAGGGGAATTTTTTCATTGAGATACTATTTTGACTTAAAGTGGCGTTTTTTGTCGATTATTTTTTAATTTTTAGTTAAAGAAATGTTGTTTGGTTATTTAGTTAACCTTAAACTTTACGATACCAAAGAAACGCTTTTTTAACTCAGAAAAACTGTCTTTAAGTTAAATCTGCACGAATTGAACTGGAAAAAACCAAATTTTGTCGATAAGAAACGACGCTTCATGTCAAAATAATATTTCAAGAAAAATTGTTCTCAGTGCTCTCCGGCCATTCTTAAGGCTTGTCATCTTTTAACTGGCATCATAATGCCTTTTTTTCTCAATTTGATTTCGAAACAAGGACATCATGTCCAAATTTCAGCGAAAGTCAGCGTTTTGTTTTTTTCTTCTTCTTCTTCTTCCAAAAAAATTGAAAATTTTGTTCGAAGGTCAAGGAAAGTCGGGGAACCAGAAAATTTTTTAGCCAGGGAAAAACAAAAATAGGGAATTTGAAGATGAAGAAATTATGGCAGCCCCGGATTTGGAAAATCTGGTCGTTATACTGCTATTTTCGGTAAAACGACGCCCAGTGGCTCGAGTCAACTAGAGAGGTGGGACATGATATTCTTGTCTAAAACTGCAAATTTTGATGTCTATTTCGTCACATTTTTTTTAAGGAGTGCATCCAGGAGAAAATTTCATGAGGAACTCAATGGAACCCCTATTAGAACCTCAAAGTTTAGTGTACACGGAGTTTTAAGCGTTTAAACTTCCTAAATTTTATCCGATCTCTCCTATTGATTCGATCCTATGTGCGAGCAGGAGCGTAGCTAGGAAATTTCTCTGGGGGGGGGGGGGGGCATGGGACCACCTCTCGTGGTGAAGAGAGCGGGGGAGGGTGAGGAATGAAGGATCCCGTTTTTCTGGGGGGAGGGGGCACGAGATTTCTGGGGGGGGCAGGACCCCCCTAGCTACGCCCATGTGTGCGACAGGAGAATCCAAAGTCGAAGCGTAAGGACTTACCTTAAAATGACTGATGGCGTTGACCTGGAAGATACCGTCTATCTCCCGGTCCTCGAGTTCCCAAACCCGGGGTCCGGCGATGACGATGCCCGCGTTGTTGACCAGGATATCGACACGCTCGAAATCGGCGAGGACCCTCCGGGCCAGCGCGGCGATCTCGGCACCGACGCCCAAGTTGGTCGCGTAGGCCTTGGCCGTCTTGGGGTGCTCCCGGTTGATCCTGTCGGCGACCTCGTTGACGGCTGCCTCGTTGATGTCCACGAGGGCCAGTCGGCAGCCCGTCGGCGCTAGCCGCTCGGCCAACTCTCTTCCCAGACCGTTCCCGGCTCCCGTGATCTGCATCAACCGGGAAATCGAGGATTGGAACGTGGAGAGACAAGACTAGAGCACCTGTATAGCGAGAGTATGGACAGATCGCTTCATGGAGGGCTTAGGGCCCAAAAGTGCAGCCACCCTTCTAACCAACTTCTAACGCACAAAATTTCACTGCCAGTCTGTAGATTCCAATTCTAACGAAGATGGCTAAGAAGGTACATAAATGAGCGTTCTTCCACAAAAATGAGTAAATTTATGCAAAAACTAAGTCAAATACGTGCTTTATAAACGACGGTTCTTAACAATAGTATTAGTAAATCGTTCTGGGTAGTTGAAATTCATAGGTTGGCTGCATTTCTCGGCCCTAACTTTATTCGCGGAGGCATCGGTGAAGGCCTGATGGATTTTCGGAGTTTCACATCTGTCTATACTCTCGCTATACAGGTACTCTAGACAAGACATGAAGACGAATAGGAATGAAGATTACATTTCTGAGACAAAGAGAGACCCTCAAACCCCCGCGAAAAGTGAAAGTTAAAGTTTCCAAGTGTCGCCAAGAGGCTACATATAGAGGAGGATCCCTCTCTGCTATGTTACATTTTCATCAATGGAGAATTTGCATGCAAATTGTTTATTGCTTCATCTGAAAGTGCTTTAGGTGATTCGATGGACGCCATATTTTGTGTCAGAACGGGATGCGGTATACCGCATCAAATGGTCCCATTTTTTCAGCTACTCGTCATTTTTCTCCAATTTTGAGATCGTAATTCTGTTGTCAGGAGACTAAAGCACTCACCAATTTTAACAAAGGCGTGGTTTTTTTAGAGAGAAAACATCGCATTCGATACTGATATCGAAACTGCACTCGAATGCGATGTTTTCTCCCTAAAAAAACCACGCCTCTATTACGTTGAATTTCTTTGTTAAAATTGGTAAGTGAGTGCTGTAGTCTCCTGAGAACAGAATCACGATCTCAAAATTGGAGAAAAATGATGAGTAGCTGAAAAAATGGAACCAATTTCTGCGATATATCGCATGCCGTTCTGACACAAAATATGGCGTCCCTCGAATCACCTTAAAGAGCTGATTTCACAGTATTTTTTTCTAATTTTTCTCTGATGTGGGAAATATTATAGAGATAGATTTAAAAGAGAGAAAATGCACCACCTAGTGACGTCATCTGGTGGCATTTTACATTTAAACACATGTATTTTAGCAGATTAGGTCATTTTGTCATATATTCTCCAATAATTGTTCAGTTCATGAACCAAGGATATGCTCGTGTTCAGTTCACTCAGTAGTTTCCACTTAAACACGAAATCCATTAAATTTCAGACACCTGCACATTCTCTATTGCAAAAATTATAAACTGGGATAGACCGGGGATTTTGGGGCACTTCAGGGGTTAAACGGAATGAGAGAGGGAACAGAGAGGAGTTCGGGAAAGAGTTTATCAAATACTACGAAAAACGGTCAAACTGTGAAATCTTTATTCCCGTTTGTGACATCTATGAACCGACTTGTCTTAACTTTCCTTATAATGGGACACTATGTTATAGCAGGGTTGCAAAATTTGGAGGACACCCGTCCCCAGTAAAAATTAAATGTCATCGTGATGTTGAAATTATCATTCGCGGCATGAAGGGATTTCTTTGAAATTCGTGCATGACATTTCAAAGAAATCCCATTAAAATTAAATGTCATCGTGATGTTGAAATTATCATTCGCGGCATGAAGGGATTTCTTTGAAATTCGTGCATGACATTTCAAAGAAATCCCATTAAAATTAAATGTCATCGTGATGTTGAAATTATCATTCGCGGCATGAAGGGATTTCTTTGAAATTCGTGCAAGACATTTCAAAGAAATCCCATTAAAATGTTCAGCTAGTGGACATCATGAGTGGTCCTTCATTTAAAATGTAAAAAATTTAAACTGAAGGAACTGTCGTTGAGGATATCAAAGCGTTTGCCGGAATTTTTTAATCGTATTTAACACCTCGGTACATCGCATTAACTTTTAACAATAATAAAGGAATCACTCACCAAAATAACCTCATTTTTCAGTGATTTCTTATTGGAAGGTAGCATTTTTTTAATCAAAGCCCAAAGTATCATCGGTATCATTGCCGTTAAAAACCATATCGACTGGAATATCAACTTGGTGAAATCTCTTGGCAATCGTTGTTGTTTGCTCATGTTCCCAGCTTTCTTGTGCAAATTTATTCAAAACCTAAAAAATTTGTGAAGAGTTAATTAAGAGATCCTTCCTTGTAGGTATACGCTATTTTATGTCGACTTAAAAATGTGCTTTGAATAAAATACGTTTATTATTTTGAAAGAAATAAATCGGTAATGATAGAACAATGCTGCAAATAATTAATGGTGAAACTATGTGAAACCAAATATCTCGGTTTGCGATGTTGCAGATCTGCATTCAAACTGTACTTTCTTCATTAATAATAAGTAATGATCGGTAATGCACAAAATTTATTCATATATTTATTTCTCTTTCAAGAATTTTCTCTAAAAACAAAAAGTTTAATAGATCTTTTAAAGAACATAATAGGGTGGAAATTTCAAAGCACTGCTATATAGATAAGGTATCTTGTTGTCTCATCATCAAAAAGCTTTATAAACGCACGAAGTATGTAAGTACACTGAAAAACTGCTCTCTTTTTTCGTTCTCGCACGTATACATTGGATATCGTGAAATGTCTCCAGCCCCTCTTTTAACTAATTTTTGTGCGCAAGGACTTAGAAAGATACAACGTGAAGTGCAAAGTTTATTCTGCAATGTACTCAAACTATTTGAATGTAGCATTCTTTGGGAAAATACCCATTTCTGGAAAAAACTGAACGTAGGCGAAAATTCTCCTTCGACGGAAAGTGGTTTTAATCTGTTCCCAAACATAATCTCCCAGCCAAACGTGCCAATACGTGTAAAATGTAATAAAAGTTGCAAACCTTAAAGTCGGGCTCTTTTCAAAAGTAACACGGATTCGTGCCTATCTTTTCGGTAGAAAATTGAAGAAAAACAGAGCACAAAATAAGATCCATAAATTATTATATAACTAATATAATGGGAAGGACCCTAAAAAAAGACACCTCTCCGCAATGAATCGGGATTTTCTTTATTTTTTCTGAGTTGGGTCGTTTTCAATGTAAGATATTTCATTTAACGTTTTCTCGATTCCACGACGAGGGGCTTTAGGTGCTTTTATACGGGGCTTTTAGCTCAAAATGTGAATTTGTAGCCTTCGTTCCGATACATAGCTCATAAATAAAAAGTTTCGAAAGCGTAGTGCGAAAAATAAGTCCTGCAACCACGGTAACGATAAAGTCTTGCTTACCAAGAGTATCAGTAGATGCTAGGAAAGAATCCGAGAGTTATTTTCATTGAAACGCTTTCACTGGATGAAAAACACCTCTTCTCCGCACGCACTGACTGATGGATGAGCATTAAACGGCTATCTTCTTGATAAACTAGTCTTGAGTCCGAAACGAACCACAAAAAAATTCACAATTTCTTCGCCACGCCTTCTTTCAACGATGAAAATAAAGAATTGACCTTGTGAAGTCTCGTTTAAAATGTGTTGGAATGTTTGAATTTTAATTACAGATACCTTCTTCGCGACTGTTATCAAATCATTATTTGAGAAAGAAAAGAGTCGGAGCTGAGTCATTATTTATTCCGAGGAAGAAAGCATAAAAAAATTGCTCAGCTTTATATATAAAATAAATTGAACACTCAAGCAAGTAATTACAATGCTCGCAAAAAAGATATGAGCATCCAAAGTCGTCATTTTTTTCTATATACCTTCCCAAGAAAGGCCTCTCTGAGGGGCCGTTCATAAATTACGTAAAGCGCCGAGGGTGGGGGTCTAGTGCAGCGCTATAAATGCATCAAAAGGAGTGTGAGAGAGGGTAGTGGTCTACCAACCGAGGGAGGGGGGGGGGGGGTAAATCAGTAACGTGCATTTTGAAATACATGGACGGATCCTTTAATTGAACGGCATGAACCAAAATCAGCTCAAGTACATTCCACATCTCCTAAAATACCCTCGAGTTGTATTTTTTGAACAGAGGACTGAAGGAGACAACGCGTTTGAACTCTCTTCGAATTTTCACTGAAAGAAGAAGACCAACTTTCACAATTTTGAGTGAAATTTTTGCGCTTAGAGTTTTGCGAAAAAAAAACAAGAACAAGAAGAAGAAGAAGAAGAAATATTTAAGGGGTTTAGCATACTGTAGTGCTAAGGCAGAACACCGTATGAGCCCTCAGACGTTGCCAAATTCCTTCGACAAATATGGAATTTTCGTGAAAATGTGTCAACATTTTTCTACCGATTTTTAAGAGGACTTAATTCGGATTTTGACCTAAAATTGCTGAAAATTTTGAGGAAAAATATCAATAACTTTTTTCATAAATAACTATTCACCAGGAGGAAAATTGGCAACTCTCGAATGTTCATAAAGCGTTTTTACTTAGCACGGTAGCATAGCTAATGTAGTTAGGCTAAGTTTGGTTAAATCCGTCCAATTTGAAAAAAAGGTCCAATAAATCAAAGTAACGTCACGACTGTGTCAGTCAGTATAGGCTGTCCCATTTATAAAAGCCCGAAGAGCAGCTTCGTTTACCAAATGCTTCAAACGATGAGGTATCACCGAAGCATATTTATGTATCTTATTTATACCGATCCGTAGAATGCGCATACTAATAATAATAAATTCTTGGATGTGGGTTAGTTTTCACAGGCACCATATTTACAGTACGATAATATGCCCATCTCTCTGCAATTGTTTACACATTATGACACCGACACCCCCTCTCTGCGCCGAGCATGCTCATTGAGTCAATTTAAACAGATGAATGGAATGGCGCTCCGTATTTCCGCAATGCATTGCTCCCAACTTAGAAGCAATGTTGCCGGTTTACGGAAAATTTCCCCGATTCCACATGAGGAACAATTCAAAAAGGCCAATATTCCACGGAGTGCGGCAGCTTTGGATAGGAATGTCATTCCCCTGCTAATCGTTTGATCTTTTACACTCAGTTTCAACGAGGAGCTTTTGCAGGGCTGCCAAGCTCCTCGTAAATCCCTGTTCAGAGGGGAGAGGAGTTACGATTTTTCTTGCCGAATTTCATGAGACTCACGCATGAGTGAGCTAATGTCTGCTCAGTCATTTGGATGGGGAGGAATAAATAACTTCATCGATCAAAACAGCAGAGAAGAAAGAAATGAAGGAAAGAGAAGACGTTATTCAGGATTTGACACGAAATAGAAGGTTAAGTTTCCCTTCGAGGTTGTAGTTTTGCTTCATCTTAAATTAAATGGATATGCCGTGTACAAAACGCATGGGCCATTGTATAGCCCGAAGTAAATAGCTGTGACTTCTTGAATGCCAAATTTGAACCCGTCATGTGTACCGCCCGCGATGAATTATGATTTTTTAGAAATTTTATTGTATGTATATTTACCTATTTTGTATATTCTCCCGCTTTTTTGAAGGCGGTGAAGTGACCTTATTTCCTTAATTTATTTTCCTGCGAAATAACTTAAATACCGCTGTCGTGAATGTTCAGTTTCTCGCAGCGCGGTTTAACCATACCCAATATAATTAATCTTCTGTCTGTAAGCTTTTCTGGATGGATCGATTGATAAGAGGACTATATTTTGCAATTAGAAACTACCATTTCTTGCTATTCAATAAAAACACGTATCTGTAAAGGGAAACTATTGACACATGCTGTTTCTGAACAGGGCCGAATTTACCTTCTTGCCGCCCATGGGCCGCCTGTATTTTGCCGCCCCCTTCTCATTCGTTTTGAAATATCAATAAAAACCATCAAGTGAACGTGCCAGCGGGTGCATGAGACGCCTTTACTCGCGTCGGACACATTTTTTTGGGAAAGCCCTGCTAACTTTACTAGCAAAAGTTCACGGAACTTTGCGCGAAAGTTAAGTTCCGCAAACCTATCTCTGTGTGGACAAGGTCTTCCACTCATAAGAAATGAACGAACAAATTATAAGAGAACAAACATAAATGCAGTTTTATGATTCAAACTTCCGCCGCCGGGCCGCGCAGACTGCACTGTGTTTGGCGCAATGCGTGAAGTATTCACGCAGTTTCGTAGGCGCTGAGCGTTTCACGCTGATCGACCGTCTTTGGCGCAATACGTGAAGTATTCATGCATTCTTGTAGGCGCTATCCGTTTCACGCTGACCGCAGTGACCGCTTTGTATTTGATGCAATGCGTGAAGTATTCGTGCAGTCTTGTAGGCGCTAATATGTATTACACGCCGACCGACGCGCCGAGGGCTTCTCCTTTTCATCTCAATTCCGCGTCATCATTGCTCTCTGCGCCGCGCCGTTCCAGGCCAAAATTGCGTGTTTGGTTTCTCTCTTAACTCGACTAAGTAAAGGTGTTATTTCTTGTATCACTGAAAGACGACAAAATTAGAAATTACTATACTCTCAGGAAATGAGAGATTTTGTCGCCTTTTCTCGTTTGTAATTTTTTGTCAAAATCCGATTTTTTTTAAAAAAAAAACTGCAAAATTTGCCGCCCCCTTGATTTGCCGCCATGGGCCGCGGCCCATGTGGCCACCCCCTTAATCCGGCCCTGTTTCTGAAATGAGCCGGAAACAGTAGTTCTGAAGTGCATAATGTAGTCCAACTATAAAACCTGGGTCACGCTATCAATCTCTACATCAGTATTTTCAATGTATGTCAGTGTTGCAATCATAGGAGCATCGAATCTTCGATCTTTTAAAGAGTGTTGCTACAATCGCGTCAGTTTCTTGTTCGGCGGTCAGTGGACCAATAAGAGACCAATATCTTCTTCAAAAGATTCAATGACCAGCGCCACCGCCTTTGTTATAGAGACAATGTTTTTAATTTGGTGAAATAGTTGGTATCCGTTTTTTGAAAGTATAAGTGGAGATTGGAGTGGGGAAAATCGAAATATGTGCTTTTGACAGTCACACCATCAATTTTTCACAGCGTGTAATGTTTCGTTCCAGAATAACTCCTCAATTTCGCACGTCTACAGGTTCCATTGAATTCTATACGGTATATTTTTGGAGCTGAATTTACGCCTACACAATATTAAAGCGTTTGTGCGTGCCAGTTGAGGAGAAACATAATTTTAAGGTCATGCAAGTTTTTCCTCACGCTTGGGACACTAAACACCAGGAAAACAAGCTTAACAAATCGACTATAGGCGAAGCACTACCATGAAAATTTTGGATTTACTGTCGCTCTGTCTCGTGCTCACGTGGACTCCTGGAGAGAGCTTAAACTTTTTTAGCAAATTAAATGTTTTCCCTCTCTAAACACTCAGGTAGCACATGGCAGTATGAGTACATCCAGTGTTTTAGAAAATAATCAGTTTTAGGAAGCATCCACGTAATTCGCACACTCCTAAAATCTAGGAGTGAAATCCGGAGTGAATCTCACGCAGTGGCGTGGCGTGCTTTGCGATATATCGATTGATCCGCCATTTAAACCTATGGAAAAGGATCGATTAACAGGGTGTTCGCAGCTAACACCTTAATGATCGATTCTTTACCATAGCTTCAAATGGCGAGAGATCGATAATCGATCATTCACGCCTCGCCACTGACTCTCATGTTGAACAACCGAATGTTATGAATGCAGAGCGGTGTTCATTCTTTTCCTATAGTACTCTCACGGGTATATTTCTATTTTCGGGGTATATTTTCCGCTCCTAGGGAGCGGATATCACTCCGCTTATTATCTTTTTGGTTATTTGACATGAACATCATGAAGAACATGCCTCTTCAGTCTACAGTTCTACTCTAGGACACTCTGAACTTCGACAGGCGAACGTACAAGACTCATGGACTGATCTAGTAACTATGCCACTTGCCTCATCGATCCTTCCATTCGCAGAAAGCGAAAAAATGTAAATGAGCCGAGTAGGAATGTGATCTACATAATTAGTTTTCAGAATTGTCAATACATAAGAGGTCTGTGTGTGAGTTGCTAAAAAGTCCATTTCTCGCTTGAGTAGAGAGTATTACTGATTTTGACTTTATCCGAGGCAATATGTGAATCAGAGTCGTCAACTGATTCAGTCTGTGGATTATGGAAGCCATCTTAGAGATTCTCGCTCATCAAGTCAAGAAGTAATTTTCCGCTGCAAAGGTTTTATTTTTCATATGCAAATGACTGAGGAGACGTATCAGTGCGCGAGTTATTTCCTATAGAAAAGGGTATCTCTTCCTTCCTCCCCCTTTCTCTGCCTCTCTCTCTCTATGAGTGTGCTGAAATGGATGCGTCAAACCAGATTTTTGCGGTTTTCCTATAATGCGGATGAAATTTCTACTTAGTCTGCACGCTCACTCTCAGCACTTGCTAACCCACATGTAGTTCGCACCGCAAAAAAAAAGAAGTAGAACAAAGGCCATGATGCCATTCATTATTCCGTAAATTTACGCGGCTATAAAATGTGTTTCTTCTAGCCTGCTGGTGATTATGTTCAACTTCGGTGAGCAAAACCTTATCATATGTCACTATTACTAACCGTATTTTTCTCAGAATCCAAAAATCATGTTTTGTAACGTTTCATCCGCTCTATCTCTAAGCCGGTGGATTTCGTAACTCTGTCCCGCCTCTCCTAAAAAAATATGTTCCCCTCTTCAAGATGTAACTGATTTAACTAAAAACTAAATATTTCACAAAGAAGAAATCGGCGAGACGCGAGACGCAAAAGTCAAAAACGCATTAGTCAGATATCTGTCATGCTGTTTGACCCGAAACGTCTTCAGTGGTTATAAGTCAATTCGTCCACTTGAATATGTATTTTGTAAAAATTGGTCTATAGTCGATTTGCCCAATAAAATTTGTCCAAACAAATATCTCAATTTGTTGTTCCAAACATTGAATCTGATCCAATAGACGAGTTGTAACCGGAGATGGTAACCGCAAAATTTCACCGTAATTCGGCTATTGATTTGTTACAATTGTTACACCTACATTTTATTAAGTTTCCATGACGACGGTTTTTCTTCGCTCCTCTAACGTAAGGGCTTATCTCGAAGTTCACATGAGCCTCAGAAAGCATGCAGTTTTATGGACGACAGGGCTCACGTGGAAATTGAGATACGCTCTTACGTCGGAGGAGCGACGTATTGAAAGAGCTGAGTAAATGATATCTTGACGGTTATATTTACCTAGTTGCACCAAGAAGCTTAAGTCCACGAGGAAAATTATACTCTATGCTAGTTTTTCCCGCTACAGTGATAGTAAAATGACGTCAACTTGGGCTGATCAAACAATCAACCAACTTGTTTCTAAATATCGCTCAGAAAATCTACCATGTATCTGATATTTATGGTCATTTTTGGTGGATCTCCGAAGTTTCTTAATTTTCCCCTTTTTTCTTCTTCAAGCAAATTTTCGGGGCTGTCATTTTATTTTACCGAAGATTCCAGGGTTTCCTGAATTAATTCAAAGTTCCGAGAAATATTCCGATTTTCTCAAAAGTTCCGGGAAAATTTTTTGAATTACGCCCGGATTTAGTTCACCTATCTGATATTTATGGTCATATTTGGTGGATTTCTCCGAAGTTTCTTAATTTTTCCCTTTTTTCTTCTTCAAGCGAATTTTCAGGGCTGTCATTTTATTATACCAAAGATTCCAGGGTTTTCGGAATTAATTCAAATGTCCCAAAGTTCCGAGAAAAATTCCGATTTTCTCAAAAGTTCCGGGAAAAATTTTTGAATTACGCCCGGATTTAGTTCCGAGGGTCGTCAAATTTAATTTTAAAAGAAAATCGTATTTGATAAAATAATCGGTTAAAATGCCGGAAACCCCGAAATTTCGAGAAAATTCCGAGAATACCTGAAATTTCCAGAAATTTCGAAGATACCGGGAAATTTCCGATTATTTGAAAAGTTCCGAAATTTTACATTAATTCCGGGCAGTGGCATTACGACTAAATTTACTCTAATCAAAATATAGCCGTACACTGAAAAAAAAAGTAGCTTGGATCAAGCATGATAATTCTTGAATTTGCCGCCAAGAATTTTCTTTATCTTGCTTTAAGCTGACTTTTTCTTGATTCAAGAAAAATAATGCTTGGGTTAAGCAAAAAAGTAGCTTATATTAACCAGCAAAATTCTTGATTTAAGAAGAAATGCTTCTTGGCGGCAAATTTAAGATTCTTTTTTTTTTCCAGTGCAGCGCGACTAAATTTACTCTCATCAAAATTTAGCCGTAGAGCACATCGTTATGTTCAATTTTTTCATAGCGTGTGTTAGAATCCAGCAGTCTGGCCGGATGTCTATTTTTCCGGCTGCAGATATCGTCTCGGTGTTCCGCGGCGCGACCGAACATATTGTTTTCTTTCCGGCGGAGGTACTTACGGCAGTAATTCGGCCCATCTATTTTCGGCTCCTTCCATTTATGAGTCTGGCGGGAGTCATTCTTCTCCCTGTCTCGGCACCTCTTTCGTCTCGTCTCCCGGCACGCAGCGTCTGGACCCGACAGCGCGGCCGCAGCACTGGAAATTTTGGGCGTCGAAGAATTTTTTTCTCTTTTCTACTCTCCCAGTTCCAAAAATAATTTAGGGTGTGCGGTAATTCTGCCGGGGGAATATCGAGTCGCCAACGTCGCACGTTTATTATGATGAGAAAAGGGGCTTGCGGCTTGTCTTTGAATGGCAGAGCATGTGTGTATTTAGTATGACATTTTTTTGAAGGGGCAACAGAGGGCTTGTACTTCTTTTTTGACACCCAAGAAACCCATAAGATCTTACGTTTTTTGTCTATCAATTTACTCAAAGTATGTCATCGCGGCATTCTCACGGAGGAGCATACGGTGCCGTCGCTACGCCCCTAGTTTCGCTCATTGCAGACATACTCGCTGCCAGTCATCCCTCTGCTCCTTCCGCAGCCTTTTTTTCGTGCCTTAAAGTACGATGTTTTTATTCATTGTACACGGAAAAAACAAGACTAGTGTTGAGCACTACTGGCCGTTTAGTGGGGAGTAGTTGAGGGCTGGCGTCTAAGCGCTGTACAGCTCAACACCGGAAGGCAGTACAAGTGGGCACTGAACATGAGTAGTGCTAATCAGATGCCGCGAGACGTAGTTGCGCTTAACAGGTGTAAATTCACCCATGAAACGTCGGAGTCACGATAGCCTGGTGGTAACGCGCTGGTCTTCCACCGGCGCAACCCGAGTCCGATCCCAGGCGGAGGCGTTTCATATTTTACGCTCGCTCCAAAGTCACTTTAGGGCTTGACACTACTTCTTCCTTAGTGACCCAGCCTCGAGCTGTTTAGTGCCCAGCACTCCTCTGACTTGCTGGCTCCATTTGACCTAACCCTCGTTAGTGCCCAGCACTAACATGTAGGTCCCAACCCTAAGCTCGTTTTTTCCGTGTACCCAAATTGACAGTGGCGTGTCCTTACTTTCGAATTTCATCATTTGTTCCAATATCTGCTATGCGGTTTACTCTAAGATCATTAAAATATTAGGAGTTTGCCTCAAAATCAAGGAACAAGTAAATAAATGAAAGAGCTGCGCAGTTTTTAAGGTATTCCGTTTGAAGCATCTGGTAAGAGGTTTAAAACTGAGCTAAACCTTTGCAAGCCTCGCCCGATCAGGATTACCTGTAAAAAATAAGGTTTTTTTAATTAGACTCCCTTTTGCATCGAGGAACTCCATGCACGGACAAGCTCATCCAAGTACAAAGATTAATCTGCATAGACAACCATATGGCCCGCACGGTGTTTCTAAAATGAGCCAGAAATAGCGGTTCTTTATTGCAAAATGTAGTCCAACTGGCCTGCATTAATAATTGTAAGTATAAAGAAACTGCTCATAGTGGTAAATTCTTTACTTATGGCTTTTCCATGCTGTATAGTTGTCATTGGTTTCCAAGGCATTAAAATCTTCGATCGCTAGGCAAGGTAAACGTGCTCTTTTTTCGAATTTCATTCGACAGTTTAAGGAATGAGGTACAGCCGAATTTCGGCTTGAACACATAGGTATGTCAGCTATGAAGAGCCAAGAAATTACCACCGCGAGGTATGGTTTCTTGGATGAATGGTCGCGTATCGAAGGAAAGACAACGTCATTTTTCTCCCAGTAACAAGCTCGATGACAATTTTTAACGCTCATACTTGTTTGAAAGATAGTGCCGAACGTTTCATAGCATAGTGGTATTTGTGAATCCGCCAAAATATTATTATTTCTGTTCTGCTGGTAAAAGAGGTGATTTTCGTTTTACTTTAATCTCTTAGAGTGCATGGAGATGTAGCACGACTGAGTTGATTAAGTAAGTCACGCCCTTTCACCCGAAAAGCTCGTCTGGATAGTGCTTTCGAACGAACTTCTTCTCAGAAATAGTAAGGTCCCAAAAAGCACTTGAAGAATGTTTGATTCAATACTTATTTTCGATGAGCTCTCAGTGCTTGATCTTTTTCTGCATCAGTCACTCAAAAAGTGCTTGAAATTAGTTGCCAATTTTCAGTGGAACTTTTTTCCATCTAAATAATAGGATTCGATATTGGATCGCCTACATTAAATCCGGATGCATGCAAAATTTTTGCACACTACCTTTCCGTTCTAATGGCAGATCTTGCTCGTTTGTCCTTTTTCCGGACCCCTGTTGTATTTATTATTCAAATCAATCCAAAGCTTGTGGCACTTTGCCAGACGGCAAACCTTTCCAGTCTGCGTCTATACTTGCACCGGTAAATTCTTAAATTTCGATACCTCCAAGTGTTTTCCTTGGAAAAGTAAAATTTCAATTTTTTGAGCTAACTTTTACAAACATTTAACTCCGAGCGCCAAAGGCTTAGCCTAAGGCCCCTTTCCCTATAGCCGACCTTGAATCGAAATCTTTGTTTAACCCTCTGATGACAAGTGCCGAGAAGCAAAAAATCGATAGCTAGAAAGTTAATTGCAGCTTAATTGCTGCTTAATTGCAGTGTTTCAAAATCCCCGCCCCAATTTTAAAGTTTCGACGAGAAACTATAGCCAACTTCATCGCTTGTAACTTATCAGAATATTTCACTAACTGAGAAAAAAATCAAGAAAGTTTTCAAAAAATTACGCTCACCAGTTTCTTAACGGAAAATTAAAGCATGACAGAAAATTTGCAACGTCGCAAACGGAGATACGTGGTTTTGCATTTTAGCCGTAGAAATATGCTCGAACCGCGGCTAAAGCGTAGGGTGAAGGAATTCTTAAGAATTCCTTACGAGCTTAAGCTCGTGAGGAAATGTACGGTACAAGGCGTCTTTTTTCTCCTTCTAGGTATTGTATTTCTAATAGGTGAAAATGATAAAAGAGGTAAATAAATTTTAATGCGAGCCGATTCTTTCATTTTTTCATTGAACTCGTACTTTTGACGTTTTTGCAAAGTGAGAAAATTTTCCAAGAGTGAGGACATTTTAAGACCGTAAGATTGCAACCCGTTTTTCCTTAGAAGAATCCTCTGCATCCCTAGACAAGTTTAAACTTTAACTTTAGGAGCTCAATCCCTTATCTCGCGGGAATTCCGTTTGTTCCGGAACTTGCTAAGGATTCCGTCTTACGAACATCACTGTCAGTTCAGTTAACTTCCAGGATAAACCGCTGAAGACGTTTGGGCTGACGGAAGTGTCGCGCACTCTGATATGGATTGCATTTTGCAAGAAGGAATCAGAAGCATTGCAATGTTGCTAAGATTGTGCAACTTCTTTTGTCTGGGAAGAAACCCCTGACTATTCATTTACAACTCCTAGTTTACTCACTAAAACCTGTAAATTTAAGACAAAAATAACCGTGTGAATTTCATATTTTTTCATAATTTCAGTAATTTATTGCAAGGGATGAAGTTGCACAATCTTAGCATCACTGCAATTCTTCTAGTTCCTTTTTGCAAAATGCAATCCATTTAATCATTTGGGTCTTTTCTGCCATAGACACATCAAAATAGACCATAATTTTTGTATTTAGGGCCATAACTCGCATTTTCTGAGGGAATAGATGTTATGAACCACCCAAAACACGCATATTTCACCCTCGCTCCCTTTCACCCCCTCTAGCTGCGGGTAAATTTTTTTTGTAAATCTTTTGTGTCTCTGTACACCACAGAAAACTTCAATAGATTGACCAACTGAAATTCGCAATTTTTCAAAAATAAAAAGGCACCCTATTGTTGCTATACAGCCCAAAAAAAAGGTAAATCGATGCCAAGTTATTATACTCCCTTTGACGGCGTTATCGCACCGCAATTAGCGCCACGCCGAGGCTAGGCCCTAGTGTTCGAGTTATTAGTTCATGTACTTAAGTTATCTAATCTCTCCAACTAGGTATTCCTAGATAGTGCAGTTTGTATACGCGGAATAATCTTCGTTGTCGCGCCGGTAAGAAAAGCGTAAATTATGAACTCGATTTCCGAAATTTTTTTCTCCGTTTCAGTCTTAAAAAAGCTTTCGCCCTCGAAAGTAGAACTGAAGACAGATACGTAGTCTTAATCCCTCTCCCGCAACTCCAAAATCCTTTTCGTCAATAAGCATGAACACCTCCGAGCTGCACCATCTTCAAAAAAATAATTCTGGCTCCAAGAGCGTTGATTCGGGAATTTGCTTGGAAAGATTTTTGGGAATTTTTTTTTTCAAAATTGGAAACCTCGATGAATATCTCAGTTTGCTGCTGGACTATATTCAGCGATGATTTATAGATTTTTTCTCTGGAGGAGAGAAATGGTACCAAGTTTGGTTTTCCTTCTCATCAAGTATAAGAACTCACGACGATGCGAACCTAAATACGTATCCTGTTGTGCCACCAATGTGTGGTCGTCGCAATGGATCCATTGCGCGTGCAATAGGTTTATTTTTTTCGGTGGTTACCTTTGACGGATTAAACGCCTAATTTTAAGGTATGCTTAAACACCCAATTTCTATGTACATACTATTAATATAGAGACATCGCTCTTTAAGGAATATGGCTAATGACGCCATAAAACACTTTCACACATTCATCGGTTTGTTTTCCTTCAGTCTCATCACAGATATACTTTGAGCAACCAATAAAAGTGCTCCTAGGTGATTGGTATAATGTCTGAACAGTTGTGTTGGTATCAGCGATATAAGACTAAATTGGGATGTACAGACTATAACGCTCATTGTCAGTGTTTACATCTATCGACTTATTCGGCGGCTCTACGCGATTCGGAATGGAATACACTCAGCAAATGAGAATGTCGAAAAATGCCCAAATTGGCCCCACTCGAGTGCCGGAATAGGACCATCAGCTATGAATTTCTGTAGCATTTCGACGAAGTCCAGAATATTGTACTAGACTAATCGGTTTTAGCCGGTCATCTAATCCTTACAGTTGGTATATCGATGTAAACATGCACGCACAGTAAGTAAAAGTGACCGACTTTTTGTGTCATGGAATTTTTTTTTTAATTTTAACCCTGTTTGGACGCATTTTGAGGCTTCCATGACGCATATTTTTCATTCATTTCTGCCAAAAAAATACGTTTATTTTTTCCTTTTCAGCGAAGAATACTCTCAAATTGTTGCATTGAATGGACGCGGAAATTTTTTGAAATTTTAACTGTTTTCGGCCCCATTTTGAGGCCTCCATGATGAAAATTTTAGAAAATACTGAGTTAATGAACACCGTGTTTTCAATTTAGAGTCTACGTTAAGAGTGATAATCATCCTCGACGAATGTCTCTTCCCACCAGCCAGAATTTCTGGGAGGGACCCGATGATAATATTTTCAATTCTGGGGGGAGGGGGGAGGGGGGGGCAAGGTCTCCCTGCCCCCCCCCCCCTTCGCACGCCACTGGCGGAGTGATGTGATGACGGGCTGTAACCAATTATTGTCGTTAAATGTATACCGTCAAAAAACGCCAGAATGACGAAAGTCCCGAGTGATCCAATTTCAGCAGTGGGGTGGAACTGATTTCGACCCTCTTCGACGGGATTTCTGAATGGTGCACATGTCGTAGGCAAATGGCAAAATCAGACATTTTGTCAAATGCCTAGGCAAAAAGTCGAATATTCTAATTAAGATTGAAATTTTGATTCTTTTCCTAATTTCAGACAAAATAATTCATTGCTCCTGCAAGAAAAAATTCTTCGTAGAAATTTGCACACACCATAGTATTTTAAACAATTTTTAGCTCCTGAGGAGATACTGATCTTGAAATTTTCAGCATGTCGTAAAATACACAATTTTTTGGAATTTCAACATTTAAAAATATGAGAAGCAATTGAATAGGAAGAGACAAAAAGAGCTCGTATAGGTATGATGAGTTATTTCTTCAAAAATATTGAAAAATCGTGAGCTCTTCGCCATAAATTCACAAAATTTTGTAGACCGCCAAAAGGCGATCTGCCTAGGCATTTGACAAAATGCCTGATTTCACTATTTGCCTGCGACACACATATACGGACCACCATTCTTTGCTGACTTATATGATTTTAGTTTCGAAGCACGAATCTCAATGACTCGTTCAACTAACTCGATTACAAACAGGATTATTTTCCCAATGGGGGCTATGTGTAATTGTGCATTTTTACATGAAAATTGGCGACGGCGTCGTGCAGTTCGGCATCTGCGGGCCAGATCGCATGCCGCTTGTCGCGCGGTTCGCGGGCTCAGTTCCGCGCGAGTCGGATTTTCGAGTGATTGTCAAGTGACCGCCTGCACCTCGTGATTCCCGCGTGGGGTTCCGCTGCTCTCTTGAAAAATTGGAACATTTCTGAATGCCCAGTGAAGCTGAAAGTTCGAACTTAATTGGATTTCAGTTTACAGGTTCGTCCGAGCAATTATTGCATTTTTGTTTATATTTAGCAACTTACATAGGTACAGAGCGTCTCGCTCTTTTCAAAACGTCTCGTGTATTTTTCAAAAATACTAGTTAATCTTTATTTTTTTTTTATTTATTTACTTTTTCTAAATCTCAAAAACATAGATCAATGCATTCTCATACACGGAGAGAAAAAACCTCGTGCGTGGGACCCGAAGTATAGGTCATATGGATCTCTGAAGTTTTCGGATTGAGCATCTGAACACTTTAGGTCTAGCTGTCGAGGTTCGGATCACACATTTGAAACTTCAGTTCGTACATCTGAGGTACTTCAGATGTGAGAACCGAAGTTTTTCGGGTGTGAGAACCGAAGTTTTTCGAATGTGAAAAAAACCGAGGTACTTCGAATGTGAAAACCGAGGTACTTCAGATGTAAGAACTGAAGGTTCAGATGTGTGATCCAAACCTCAGCAGCTGGACTTGAAGTGTTCAGATGCTCAATCCGAAAACTTTAGAGATCCATGACCTAAACTTCGGGTCCCACGCACGAAGTGTTTTTCTCCGTGTAAATCTCACACTGAAAAAAAAAGCTCCGGCTGTGGAAGGCGCACTTACGGGCCATATACCGTCCGCGTTCCGGGCGTAGCCTCCGGAGCAATCTAAACTACGGCTCCAGCACCCAGAAGTTTCGGCCTCTGAGCCCAAATAGTAGCGGAATGTCTGTCCATATACCCCGTAACTTTTTTCCCCAGTGTAATCACAATAGTTTTCTGTCAACTTAGGTGTTCAAGATCCCGTTGGATTCATACTTTCGATCTTAATGCTCGTTTTATACAGGCGCGGTATCGAAAAGCGGGCTGCGTATTCACATTTGGACCACATTTTGCAATTAGGAATAACCACCTCTAGCTTATTGCAGGTACAACATATGCGTCATTAGTTTCCGTAAGTAGTTAGGTGTTTTTATTAATGAGTCAGAATTTGTAGTTCCGAATAATTGCAAAATGCAGTCCGTTTATCGAGTACGAGGTATGTCGCTGAATGTGCCAATGAGCGCAGGCATCACAGCGGGATGTCACGTCCATACATACGTACTTGCGAAACAGAATTCCGAAATCGTGGCTGGATAAACATTTCCGAGACGAGGAGGACCCAGGCCAGGCGTTATTAGATGTCATGTGTAGTAAGCATGAGGGTATTTCGCCGAACTGGATGTCTAGAGCATGGCCTCAAGTGTCATGGGCGTAATCAATTATTTTCTGGCTAGATGCCGCCGCCGCTGCTCGCGCTCGAATCACGAGGGTCATCCGACGTAGGACTCATCTTTCCGAAGGCTCCCTCCGACACTCCTGCGAGCGTATACAACTGTACTGCCGTGCTAAGGAAAAACGCTGTATGAACCTTCAGGCGTTGCCAAATTTCCATTGATGAAACACGAATTTCCTGGTAAATTTATGAATATCTTCCTTCCAATTTTTCAGATCATTTTGTTTGCAATTTTACCTGAATTTACTGAAAATTTCATGGAAAAAGATCCATAACCTACTGCAAAACTAAACATTTTATCGAAGGAAATTTGGCAACTCTCGAATGTTCATGCGGCGTTCTTCCTTAGCACGGCAGTCTAGGAGTCCTCGCTGTCCTCAGCTCAAAATTAGTTGACAGCATATTTTGTGTGCGTCTTGGATGGCTTGAGATGTCCGTCAAGTTGAGCGTAAACCACACGGAGAAAAAAACCTCGTGCAGGACCCGGAGTTTAGGTCATATGGATCTCTGAAGTTTTCAGATTGAGCATCTGAACACTTAGGGTCTAGCTGCCGAGGTTCGGATCACACATCTGAAACTTCAGTTCTTACATCTGAAGTACTTCAGTTTTCACATCCGAAAAACTTTGGTTCTTACATCTGAAGTACCTCAGTTGTAAGAACTGAAGTTTCAGATGTCAAACCTGAACTTCGGCAGTTAGACCTTAAGTATTCAGATGCTCAATCCGAAAACTTCAGAGATCCATATGACCTAAACTTCGGGTCCCACGTACGAAGTTTTTTTTCTCCGTCCATGGTGTCTCGGACCGGAACAAACGAGAATTTTTCAGGGAAAATCAGGGAGAAGTTGGGGAATCTGTTCTAGAAACTGGGAATTTCCTCTTCTACCGCACAGAGTTTGTTATTGCACGTGAGTCGCCATCATCGACTTCTTGAATAGCGTATTTGAATCTTCAGATCATCCACTGAAAAAGAAACTCCGGCCCTGAAAGTCGTACTGACGGGCTGTATAGGCAAACTGTCCGTGTTCCGGGCTCAGAGACCAAAAGTTGCGGGCGTAGCACCCGGAGAAATCGAAGCTATGGCTCCAGCATCCGGAACTTTCGGCCTCTGAGCCTGGAACGGTCGGTATGTCTTTATAACCCGTAACTCTTTTTTTTTTCAGTGAGCGTGGTGTCTAGGACCATGAAACCTAAGACCGGAACAAACCGGGATTCATCAGGGAACGAAAAATTTCAGGTGAAATCAGGAATAAGTCAGGGAATCTGTTCTAGAAACTGGGAATTGCTCCTTGCCGCGCATAGAGTTTATGTTATTGCACATAAGTCGCCATCATTGACTTGGCATATTTGTATGGCATACATGGCATACATGGCATACATTTGTATGGCATACACTTTGGCATACATTGTATGGCATATTTGAATATGTAAATCATCAGAATAGAGGGATTACCCTTGACCAGGTAATATAAACACCAGAAAAGGTTTCGGAGTTCTCAATTTGAATGTGCGCCAAAGAAACGGCTGGAAGTTGAAAAAAATTTATATTCATATCTGGAATTCTGGAGAATTATATAGCTTTTCTCAAGTAAATCCGGGGAAGCGGGAGAAACCAAGGTTTCCCATCAGGGAATAAGATCTTAAAAATCAGGGAATGGGCATGATCAAGAATTTAGAAACCCTCGCGAAAACGTTCCGATCGACGGTCCTCATGATTTTGTACGGGATGCCGAAGAAGAATTTACGTAATGCGTGCGTTGTAAACAGACCAAAACTATAGAACGTATTCATAGTAATAATAACTATGGACAACTGACCTAAATGTACAGGAACCATGTAGCACGTAAAACCTATTACGAGTTACAATTACAAAGAGTAACAATTAATTAAGAGTTAATTGTCACTCTTGATTAGTTCATTTTCATATAGTTCTTTTTCACATAAATTTGTTCATTTTAGAGATCCCGAACTGACAATGTCCCCCCGGTAATTATAGGTTCCCAGAAACCGGCGAAATCAAATAGACTCTGGTTCACTCTTTTTCATAATGATCATCCCTGGATCGCCATAGCAACCGCAGGATTCCGAACCGCAGTAATTAGCCCAATTAATTGCTGCGCACTGGATTGGTGCCGCGTTTAACAAGAGCCAGGGACTTAAACGGTGGAGACATAATTGGTGAATTGTAACAATTAATCACCAATTTCCTACGTTTCAACGAGTGGAAAAAATACATTTTTGCACAGCGTGCCAACATTGAGCAAGCAGTGTCATATTAGTTGGACTGAGTTCTCAAAAGTTTTATTGCAATAAAAATGGTTTTTATGAAAATTGTATTTATTCGTTGCAGTTGCGCTTCGTTGAATGAACCAACCTAATCCGTTTTTTTAGTTCGATTTTTTTCGGAGGGTGAGGAGAGAGTGACTATCTCCATCGTGGTCACTTTCGCCATGGGTTTAAAAATAAAATTTCGGAGAAACTTTAAAGCCCTACCGCAAAATTCACAAATTTCAGAATTGACTTTTCAACACACGTACATCTAAATATTTTTAGAAAATTTAAGCAGCTCATTTGCGGGAAGAACACAGCTTAGAAGCCAGATACCAAAATTTTCACCTAAATCGCTCGGAGATTTTCCTTATTTTTCGGCATTACGGACCACATTTTCCTGAGTATCACGATGTCCTCGTGTCACTTTCTATCGTACTTTTCTCAAGGGTATTCGAGATAATGGAGTTAAAACAAGGTAAATCCCATAATAGGTTGAGCCAAAGCCATATGGTGTTTTTTCCTGTATGCCGTTTGAAAATTCAAATTTAATCTCATAACACTTTCTTTCTTTCCTGTTTCAGGTTTGTTCAGATGCCCATTCTACCACGTATCATTCGAATAAGTCGTTAGAGGTGAGTCACACTGATCATCCTTCAGCTTTGGAGACCTTCTCTAATGAATATTTTTTCTTCTTTTGCCATTTTCTCATTACCGAACATAGAGCTATTTTTGTTTCTTACACAAAAATAGACTCTGGTTTTGTTTTCTACATCACGAGTTATGACAATGGCAGGCATACTTGATAGAATTTCGACCACGTTCGCCGAAATTTGAAGTTTGTGGATGTTAGACAAATTTGACGCAATTATATAATAAATGAAATTCTGCTCACGGTTGATACATTTTGATACAAATTGAAAAAATAGTGCAGTTGTGTAATACTTTTAATAAACAAAATCAAATATGTCGAATTACTGAACTTTTCAATTTTGAGAAAGTTCGATTGAAGCACGACGAGATACTTTTCAATTTTTCGTAGTTGTATTAAAAATGAATGAACGATCCAAAGTTCGATGTCCAAAAAGTCGTGTCTCCAAAAGCTTGATATGAGTATCAAATTTTGGCAACTTCAAGCAAGTTCGACAAGTCGGTAAAGTTCCGATTAATCCGATGTTCCGTTAAGGAGAGTACGCGGTACATCGGGTATATCCAGGAAGCGATTTTGCACGCTAAGTAAAATAAGTATAGTCGTGAAAATGAAAGCTTCCTCATGATTATATCCTTTTAATTAATGCAGTCAATTAAATTGTTTTGTCGCCACTAAGAATTTTTTTGAAAACTCCTGTAAACTGCCGTAGCCCCAAGGCGGTTTGAAGGACAGATCATTCAGAATGTTTAGCATCAGGATTTTCCTGACTTTTGGGACTCTACCAGAATTTGAGGTCAATAAAGATTTAATCAAGATTCAAAGAAAAATCGGTCGTAAAATCCGGATTTGAGAAAAGTCGGCTGTCCGATCGGATTTTTTTTATGCTTTCGCATACGATTATGCAGAAATTTTAATTTTTCTCCACAAAAAATCGGAATTTTATCAGGATTTAGCAGTCAAAATCAGGGAAAATCAGGATTTCCCAATTTGAAAAAAAAACTAGACACCCTATCATCAAGAATTTTCCTCAGAGAGCTTTGGAGATATAGTAAGGGGCCGTTCATATATTACTTAACGCTCAAGGGGGGGGGGGGGGAGGGTCGAGGAGATTGTTACACCATTTTGTTTTTACGTCTTAAATGATAGAGACCTACGTCACAAAAGCGTTACAAGGGATGGGGGTTAAAAAATCTGAAAAAGCGAGTTACGGAATTTATTGACGGCCCCCAAGTTTTTTTGAAAGAATTCTCAAATGGAACGGGACTCGAAGAGTGCGACCTAAAATTCCGACCTAGATCGGGATTGTTATGTGTCACGGTGATTTCCGCTGGTATAGGTTCGACACGAATGCAATGCTCCCGGAAAATCGGATTTTTCCCTTCTTTTCTTCTTTTTGTAGGAAAATCTCATTCGAGGAGGATGTTGACATCCATTATTATCCTAAAACTTACGCAACAACTGCGTTATTCCCTTTCTTTCTCTCTGAGTTTTTACCTATGTGTTTTTTTACCGAAGATAGCGTTACGTCAAGCGTTATAAGTGGGGAAGAGGGTCAAAAAATTCCAAATTTTAATTTACGTACTACAAGGACGGCCCTGAAGCCCAGAAAATAGGCAAGTTTTGCTATTTTAAGGTCGTTCCTTCAAAGTTTTTTAATATAATGTTTAAGATTTTCTCAGTTTGCCGCGATCTGCGCATCACAAGATCCGAGATTTCTGCATTCCTCAATTGAACTTCATGTTGCAATTAGGAACTACAATTGAGGGGCTTCGAGGACTAGGCGCGTAAGTGCAGTTTTTGCTACTTTGAGAAATACGTGTTCAAAGTTTCGACATTTCATGGATCCTTATGGCGGAAAGAAAGTTCAACCTGACTTTTTGATGCTTAAAAATTGAAATTTTGGAGCGAAAATTTCCCAGAACATATTTTAAGACTATAGTTTTACTTAAAATTATCCATATATCAATTTTTCAAAAACTGCACTTATGCTCCTTGTCCTCCAAGACCCTCAATTTCTAGCTCAGCTTAGAAACAACGTATGTACCATTAATTTCCCTATGAACGTAAGTGTTTTCACGGATGAGCCTGAAATTTTAGTTCGCCTAATTGTAAAGTGAAGTCCAAAATTTCCATGCAGTTGATCCTGAAAAAGTTTCACGTTCTCTACGTGGAATTTTGACAGGGGAAGTATTTCGCATTGCTTCATTTTCCACCCCATTTAGTGATCCATTTTTGTTTTTTTCCTCGGGAACCTTGCCTCTCGGCTCTCAGCGCACCCGGTATACGCGTCCACGCCACGGCCTCTTCCATCCGGGCACGGTTACGACGCCGCATAGGGGAACGAGTAAATAGAAGAAGTCGGACATGAAATTTTTGTCCAAAATTTCAAATTTTGCTGTCAATTTCGTCCCAAATTCAAATTTAAGTAGTGTTTTGGATAGGAAATTTCACGAAAAAAACCAATATTTCCACTTTTAAACTTTTTTGTTTCTTATTTTTATAAATACAAGATTTCTAAGTGTCCAAATTTTGTCCGACTTCGCCTATCGACTCGGTCCAGTGTGCGCCGTGGAACATCGAAAGTAACGCGGCGATTTTTTCACGTCGCCGGCAGGCCGCGTCTCGCACGAAGCTCAAAAATGCAAATGCCTGATCGATCGCTCCTCTCGCTCGGGTAAATCGGATAATGTAAGTAATGCTCATATTCCATTCAGCGCGTACTGCCGGCCGTAAACATCTACTCTGCCGTGCTAGGGAAGAACGCCGTATGAACGTTCGAGCGTTGCCAAATTTCCCCGGATAAAAACATGTATTTTCGACGAAATTCATGCTTATTTTTTCTTGAAATTTTCAGATATTTTAGAATAAATTGCGAACAAAATAGTCTGAAAAATTGAAAGTAAAATATTTACGATTTCCTCAATAAATTCGTATTTTATCAGAGGAAATTTGGCAACGCCTGGAGGTTCATACGGCGTTTTTCCCGAGCATGGCAGTACTTAAGTCGAGTATTTCTCGCGCGATGCATATTTCAACGCCGGGTCCTTTCTTCGGCCCCGAAGTGGGTCGCCCTCGGGGCATCGGTCAGCCCAGTTTGGTGTTATCACCGGAGTGAAAAGTCCCGCGAGGGGGAGGGAAGTCCTCCCTCACCCCCCCCCCCCCCCCGCTGCGATAGAATTTGTAGGGCAAGGGTAAATTGGGTCCAATCCAATCGAAAGAAACCAATTAACATTCGAAATCGAGTTGAATAGCGTAAAGTAAACCTGTCATTTCTACAGTGGGCTTTTTATAAAATGCGTGTCTGTTTAGCGGGAAAAATCGGGTTAATTTAGTCGTGGGGAGGCTGGGTTTAGGGTAGCTCTATGAATGAGGCCTAATCGAACATCAAAATTGAAATAGTCCCAATACCCCCATGACCCTAAAAAGATAATCATATTTTCCATTGACGTTACTGCAGATGTGGCCCTATTACCAAACTGCGTTCAAGCGATAATTGATTAATCATTCAGGAATGTTCGTGCCGTAAATCAGCCTCCAAAATCTTAAAATAGGGAAAGTCGAAAGCACCGTTTCCAATTGAATCGCGGGACGTGCAAAAACCGCTAATGTCCATTTCTCCAGTCTTAAGTTTTTTTGAGTTCATAATACTTTTAAAGAGTCGATACAACCATAAAATTGATAAAAGGACTCGTAGGTATTAAGGAAACCCGAGGACGAGTTTCAACGCCAATTTCGTGGTTGCAACCAACTCTGGAAAGTATTCTGAACTCAAAAAAACTTGAGACTGGAAAAATGGTCATTAGCTGTTGTCACACGTCCCGATTCAATTGATCTTTTAAGTAAAGGGGACATTTATTTTTATTTCATTTTAAGATTTTGCATGGAGGGATGATTTTCGGCACGAACATTCCTCATTGATCTATACTTTCTGAAAGGTCAATTTTTTTCTAAAATAATCCATTCAATGGTTAAAATTTGAATCATACTGATATTACCTAGAATGCATTGCGTCAAATCTGAAAATACACTTGCAGGGAACGCCACACTCAAGCCAGACTCGAAAGTAATCGAAATAGCGTGGCGCATGATCAGGAGAGAGATAGTAACCAATCCATTAGGGCATACTCATCTCCGTTCCCATGATAGGGATTGACTCGCATCGCACCCATCACATACTCAGCATGTAAGTGCATATGAGTCACAGCAATCTCCTTGAGAACGATGGTTCGCTCGCACTCCTTTCATCGAATTCCGCCCTCTCCCCAACCCCATCCCATCTCCACCGAGCACCGGTGCATACATACGAAGAACTGAGGATTTTTTTTCCTTATCATCAATTCTTTGTTTGCTCGAAGCGTTTAGATCACGAAGAGTATTGCAATGCTGCCGTATAAGAGTTATTAAATGTTTCTTTGAATTTATTTTTGAAGTTTGAGCCCCAGTTAAATCGTCTTATTGTAAGCTTCCTCCTCGCGTGAATGGCTCATTGTTCCTATTTTAAGCGGTGTTTTTACAGGAAAATTCCACGAAAAACCCAATGGAACCACCATTAAACTTCTTTGTTTCGTAGTTCAGAAAATATAAGCTTCCAAAGTTTGCAAATTTTGTGCGATTTCTCCTATTGATTCGTTCCGTTGTGCGTATAGGGCCATCGGCAATTGCCGCACTTTTTCCTACTTTAGGCTTTGAGATGTTTCTCTTGCCGGTGCCGGCAGAATTTTCAAGATTGGGTCGCAATCGCAGATGGATCAAGTGGGAAAGTTCCGAGGAATTCCCGGCAGAAATCTACTTCACCGGGAATTTTTGGCAGAAACACAAACATTTGCCCGCTTGCTCAGCAATAATCTCAAGAGCCGTGGAGAACGTTCCCGGAATGGGATTAGATTGGATTAGATTTAAAACTCGTGGGACCAAGTCCAAAACACGGAAACTCAAAGGAGTGTGAAGTTCCCGGGATGGCTCTTCGGTAATTGTCCGGAATTCTCCGTTCCCATTTCCAGCACTCGAGCTTCCCGAGAAATATGGATCCGTAGATGCGATTGTTAAATTTTTCAGAAGCGATCTTGACACAAATTCCGTCATTCGTCTATTTTTCATTAATTATGGTCAAATCATTATTCGATCTCAGATATTTTGACGCAAAGAGGCATCTATCTTGAGTAGTAGATTTATGGATACTAATGCTTTTCAGCGAAATGCGCAAATGATATAGGGATACGTCGCACACTGAACCGAATCAATAGGAAAAGTCGGACAATACCTGGAAACTTTGAAAACCTATATTTTCGCAAATATGAAGCAAAGAAGTTTAAGAGTGGTTCCATTAGTTTTTTCGTGAAAACTTTCAGGAACACCCTCTGAAATTGAATTCATTACGAAATAAACATTAAAATTTGAAAATTTAACCAATAATTTCATGTCCGACTTCTTCTATCAACTCGATCCACTGTACTGACGTCGTCGCTTCTCTAACATGACGTAGGGGTGTATCTCTATTTCCGCATGAGTCCCGGAAAGCATGAAGTTATACGAAGCTCAGGGCTCACTTTGAAATCGAGGTGCGCCATTACGTCAGAGAAGCGTCGGCATGTATGATAAAGCATATATCGATGGCTGAGGTGCAAAACCACGTATCCTTATTACGGTGTTTCAAAATCTCCACTCCTAGTTTAGTTTTTCTGCGAGAAGCAAGTCAACTTGACAGCTTGAAATGGAGATGTTGCATGTGTGAGGGATTTGCGATTTGACCATTGATTCTTATGTAAAAGTTCGCGAGAAACACGATGGTGCCACTGGTTTTCTCTGAAATCAACTCCCAAGCTCAAAAAAAGCTCTCAAAGTGAGGCCAAAATGGAGGGGATATCCCATACCCTACCCTGAGAGTCCACCTCTACATCAAAACAAACTTTCCATGCAAAGATAGGGAGCAAATACATTAGCAGAGTTGCCGTGTTTTCAGTTTTAGAGTCCCCAAATAGAGTGGCAGCCCTGTCAATGTATTTGCTCCCTATCTTTGCATGGAGAGTTTGTCTTGATGTAGAGGTGGACTCTCAGGGTAGGGTGGGATATCCCCTCCATTCTGGCCTCACTTTGAGAGCTTTTTTTGAGCTTGGGAGTTGATTTCAGAGAAAACCAGTGGCACCATCGTGTTTCTCGCAAACTTTTACCGAAGAATCAACAGTCAAATCGCAAATTCCTCACACATGCAACATCTCCATTTGTACAGAATATTTTGCTTACTGAAGAAAAACAAGGGACTTTTCAAGGAATTATGATGACTAGTTTTCCACGGAAAAAATGAAATGCGACAGGAAGTTTGCAACGTCGCAATCCGAGTTGTGGTCTCGCGCTTCAGCCATTAACATTCTGTCAGGCGGTGGACTTCAAAATCGTGTACTTCATTCACAAAAATTTTTTTCCTTGCGTAATGCGGTGCAAAAATCAGGCTGCAACCGTATTTTGAATATATTTTCGTTTCATGCGACGTCATTTCGTCATTCTCTATGCTCATGCAGCGGACTTCTGACGTCATACATTGACGTTAACGTACTAAAGGCAATTGCGTGCAAACTTTGAGACAGTTTTTTTTTACCCTTTTTACAGAGTTTTTTTAATTCTTCCACGAAGTTTTACTGCATATCTATGTGTTTTCTGACGACGCGTACATAAATCGTGCACTGCGTTAACTTTGAACGGGTCCAGTTGCTTCTGTGTTCTCAATTTTGTTCCTTTCGTGTATCTCTCAAGATGAACGCTATGTCTTAAGGGTAAAGTCTTATCGTATTATCACCTCCGTTTTCTGTTAAAAACAACTGAAATTCATCTTCCTTCGAAGTTGTGGGTAGTTTTTCTGGAATGCGTTTCGCACTTTGCTGACAAAGCCCAAACCATTGCAACACAATGCAACCGAAACAGCGGCCTCTTTGTGTATCGATCGGAGGTAGCCGGAGAAATTGATTGTCACTGACCGAGGTAGGATTTCCGGAAGAGAGGATGTGAACTGATTCATGACGAAATAATAAGCTAGCGGTGGCTCACATCAAGGGTAGTCGAAGAAAGCCGAAGGAATTTAGCATTGGTAATAGCCGGTGGGGAAGGTCATCGCCAGGAATCTGCAACTATCACCCGTGACAAGATTTGTCATCCGTCCGCGAAGTCCTCAACGGAGTAATTGACCCGTCTTCGGGTGTTCAAATTGGCAGCCTTCAAGTGAGTAACCGATGACTCTTGATGAGTAAATATCATACGGATTACATTTTGCAAGAAGGAACCACTATCTCAGGCTCTCCCTCTCCCATAAAAGCACATATCTGCGTAGGGAAACCAATAGCATGTATGTTGTTTCTAAAATGGGCCAGAAATAGTGGTTCCTTATTGCAAAATGTAATCCATATATCAATGTAGAGTACCTAGATTTGGAGAGAAAGGACAACTTTGTAATCCTGAGAATTTATCATCCATGAAACGATTTGCAGTCATAGTGGTTCATTCAGTTATCAAAATCGTTAATAATCGTCAGGGTGTCTGGCACCAGGATTTGAAGTCAAACAGGATTTTATCCCGAGTTCATCAGGATTTGAGAAAAGTCGGCCGTCCGATTGGATTTTTTTCATCAAGCTATTTTTGTGAAGCCAAAATTGAAATTTACAAAAATCAGGATTTAGAAAAATCATGAAGTCAGGATTTAGCAATCAAAAATCAGGATTTCCCAAAAGGAAAAAAACAGACACCCCTGATTGTGCAAGTCAATCCTCTCTCGTGGTCTTCTCCGTAGTCTTTACACCGAAGCTTTTAGTACAGCGTCTCGTCTCTGTCGTGAGGCATCAAATCTTTCAAGATTCTTGCGTGCACAATGAAAAAAGGAAGGAAATAAGATTTTCAAACTTATAAAATTCCCAGCACGTCTGGTATTTTTGAGTAAAATAAGGTCGGAAAATGGACCACTAGACAAGGTACGAATTTAAGCATTCTGATACATATTTTTTAACCAAAATTTCACGTAAAACACGATGCGCACAACAAAAATTACCGAAATCAACTCCTTACAATGATATTAAATGATTCCTGATGCGTGAATTCAAACCACCCGCTCATTAAAACTCAATGCTCTACGTGATTCACATCGCGCGCTGAACATTATCATGACAGTCTTTGCGATATAAAAAGCTGGCAACCTCAATTTTGACGCTTGGGCTCAGCTATAGCAAATTGCTAATAATTTGAACAACACATGGTGGGTTATGAACAGTGATCGATTGAGAGGCTAGCTGAAACTGTTGTGGTGCGCGATTTGACTCACGTAGAGCTTTGAGTTTCTTGTGAGCGGGCAGTTCAAAATCCGCGTAACCAATGTAAAATAAAAAGGTTAATATCTTCATCAGGAGCTGGTTTCAGTAATTTTCGTTGCGCGCGAATCGTGTTCTACGTGAAATTCTGGTTAAGAAACATGTATCAGATTGCTTAAATTCGTACCTTGTCTAGTGGTCCATTGTTTCAAATAAATTCGGGAGTATACTACCTAAGAGAATGCTCATTCCCAAAAGCTAGGATGCTTTCATCGATTTTGTCGCAAATCATGACGAGGAGGCATTGCCATATCACAACCAATAATCAATGTAGACTTATTCTTGTGACCTGAAATTTGAACCGTGCCCATGGGTAGAAGATTAGAGGTATTGCGAGAAAATATGCCTGTTCTTTCTAGTTATGTGGAGAACTAATTAACGGGCTCATGAATGTCCCTAAATGAATTTCCGCCAGTATTGTTTCGCTTCATTGTATTCGTTTCGCGGGACAGGCCAGAAATGGCCGATTGCAATTGTTCACAAGAGATTTTCGCAGTACTCTCTGAGCTGGCGGTTTTGTTCCTGCAACCATATGTTTAGTATCTGATTTTTTAAGTAAATCCGTTCAAAGAGTAAATGTGGGAATTACTACAAGTAGATACTATTCATCTATCGAAACACCACCACCGATTTACGCTAAGTTAAATGGGCCTTGAAGTGGGGGCAAAAATGGGATATCACTGGAAAAAAAGTTGAGTCACATGAACATAACGTTCGGCGTTCCATGTCACGGCAACTATTCGGTCAAACCGAACTTTCTGTCCTCGTAATCGAACTTTGGCGATAAAGTGAACTCGGTCGAAAGTTCGGTTTGATAAACTGAATAGTTGGGGTGATATAGAACACCGATCTTTTTTTCTCAGTTTAAATAGCCGAAGTTCTTCCTTCATCATTTGGTGCAAAAAACTCCCTATATTCCAAAAATTAATTGACCCTTGGAGAACGTCACGAAGTTAGAATAATATATGATTCGCGAATGGGAGAAAAACGCCTGGAGTATTAGTAATGAGATAAATCATTACTTAAAATTTTGACCGAATATCCTCGAGAGTGATAAGAAGTGTTTTGAAATAAAAGCTAAAAATTGATATTTTTAACCCAATCAGGTTTTTTCGGTGCACTGATGAACAATACTTAGGTTTTCATTCTGAGCTTATTTGTCTAATTTCATTACATTTAGGTAGAGTGTGTTTTTTTTCCACCCTTTGTTCGTTTCGTTTCTTCTTTCGTCAAACGAAAAGCTGAACATGTGGCGAATCATACATCCTATCACGGGGAAGAGTTCTATTTAATCTACAAGAGGGGAACAATTTTTTTACGTAAAAATAGAATGTATTTGTGCAAGGGCTCCTGCTCTTAATTCGTCTCCAATTATATACCTTGGACTATGGTGCTGTTTGTTTCAAATATCGCCCCTGGAAGAACCCTTCACCCTTGGGATCAATACTAATCGTATTGGAACCTTAAAATCTTAATTCCATCTCCAAAAATATCGCTAACCCTTGAGAAAAAGGAAACGTCAATATGCTTATCGTGGAAAAGTTATATCTTATTCATGAATTCTGGATGATTGAATGACGACTGGACTCAAGTGACAGCTTTTTCCCTTCGTGAAACCGCGAGGTGAAAAGTGTGATTAATAGAACTGTGCACGTTACCCACCTGTAGTATTGTACCCATTTCGCTCCCAATCATTCTCGGAAAGGCATTTTCTCTACTTTTTGCAGCCTCTGCAGTTAGAGCTTACAAAGCACGCCATTTGTAGGATGATCATACCACTTTTTTTCAACCTTCGGAGAGTAGGCTGGCAATTTGCTCTCTCTGAAATTTGAACAGCTGTGTCCCTCCTACCTCTGTCACGGTAGGTCCGCTAGTTCACTTTTGCCATCTTGGTGTTTTGCTCTGTAGCGGTGATAAATTATAACATTTAGTTTCGGTTTTAACAATTTTCCGCATTTAAGTTACCTAAAGTTTTCTTCGTTGTAATTTTTATTTAAAGTCTTAAGTCCTTTGATTTAGTACCGAATAAACCATGAATCAGCCAAGTAAGTAAACTTGTTAAATAGCAATTCACGACGACGCGACGGTATGCTTTTACACGGGCAGTGTTTTGTGAAACGGACCCAAAAGACATGGGCTCGGAACGGAAAAATATGGATTTGGGGTTTCATCCCCTCATGAGGTCAACCTAATAAGCAATTTAGCTTCCTTTTTTTGTTTTTACACATCAAATATTGTTCGTGGACATTAAATTCTTGGCAGGAAAAAGTATACACCGAAAAAAAAGTGAAGTTGATTTAGCATTCTGGGTAAGAAAATAGTGTGCGAATTTCTAAAATGCTGAATTGCCCGCTATAAGAGTTAATTCTGCAATTCCAGCATGTAAAACTAACTGCTATAGCGGGTAATTCAGCATTTTAGAAGTTCTTGCACACTTTTGTCACATCCAGAATGTTAAATGGACGTAGTTCTACCAAAGAGACCTATGTGGAAGTGAGAAATATGGGGTGTGCTCGTTAGTCTCTGGCCGTAAGAGTGAATGAGAATAATAAAGCGCCAGTGACGTCAGCGGCAATGAAAAAGCGGGGGTGAGACGTCGTCGTCGTCGTTGGAGCTCTTTAACTCATGAGCCCTGTCCACAAGGCTCTATTGCCCTGCCCGCGGCTCATGAGTTCCGCACTCAGTTGCACATAGGTCTGTTTGATAGAATGCAATATCCCGCTTTGCCAATTCTTCAAAAGGAACCACGCCCACTTTTACATTGCTTCTTATGCAGATTTCTAGAGCACACCCCACATTTCTCATCGCCACATAGGTCTGTTTGGTAGAAATACGTCCAAATCAACTTCACTTTTTTTTCGGTGATTTTACCTCGCGTGTGTCAGGGAAATGCGAGGGAATTTCATTTTCTAAATTTTGTGGCAACCCTGGAATATACCCTGGATTTTGAGTTCGGTCGTCAATGCGTTTCTCTATTTTACATCGTACGCACAAACATGGCAGGATTTCGGATATAATCATCGATCTGCCCTCATTTTTCTCTTCGCGTCTTCATTTTCCTTATTTGCAGTGCAATTCACCCTGCACCGCCCCCCCCCCCCCCCCCCCCCGTGCTCGTCTCGTTCCTGCCCATTCAATTAATGTTGCGCCATAGGTTTCAGGAGTGAAGAGCCCTCGCCCATAATCGAGCACTCTGTTCGGACGTGAAACTCGGAAAATAGGGGGGAAAAATCGAGCCCCCCCCCCCCCGTGCTCCCGAACACTCTGCAGAGGTTGTCGTTGTGACCGGGTGGCGGCGGCGGTAGGGAGGGAAATCAATTAAAGGCTTCACTGTTTCGCTGCAGAAACTTCAAATGCCTGTGCACGCTAGCCGGGTGCTCCTGCGAGTTGCAAATGTGACATGCCGGTGAAAAAATGATGCGCACGAATGAAAAGTATGTCGTAATATGTGTCAGTGTCGTGGCGTGAATTGCGATGTATCGATTGTTTTGCCGTTTAAACGTATGGTAAAGAATCGATTATTAAGGTGCTCGCTGCGAACTTCCTGATTATCGATCCTTTTCCGTAGGATTAAATGGCATAACAATCGATATATCACAAAGCACGCCACGCCACTGATATGTGTGCACCAGGATCCGCGAGGAATCCAGAGGCGGATCCAGCAACTTGGCAACATTGTTTTTCTCCTTTTAAACCTATGGAAATGTATCGATTTTTGGAGGGGCCCGGTGCTCCGGCATGAATCGATTATTTAACATAGGTTTAATAGGAGGAAACCCGGTGTTGCCAAATTGTTAGATCCGCCAATGGAGGAATCGTGGGATTTTTCCGATGGCAAGCTGAATGCTACAGAGGAGATTTTGGGCGGAAAATTTGCGGTATAGTGTGCTATGAGACCCTGTGTCTTGACGAGCGAATTTTACTTCTTTATTTGATACAGATTTTGTCTCTTTAAGGGAAGTCACAGAAAACAAGGAAACGTATCAGTAATTTCCTCTAAAAAAAAAAAAAAAAAAATCTTCTAATTTTGTTATGTTTTGTTTTGTTTGTTAAGTGTTGTAATGGAGATACGCATTAATCGACTTTCGCCACCTATATTATGTCCCAGATTTAGGGCATCGCCCATAAGTTTATCTTTCCCTTTTGATTTTTCTTTTTCGCTCCTACAGAAATTCGTCATTCGATCGAAATTCTGGTGAAAATAGGAAGAACAATAATCTAAAAGAAAAGAAACGTCATAACTAACAATAAGCCAACCTAATTTTTTTTTTGTTTTTTTTTGTTAAGTGTTGTAATGGAGATACGCACTAATCGACTTTAGCCATCTATATGTCCTAGATTTAGGGTATCGCCCATAAGTTTACCTTTGACCGATTTAACGTTCACCAATTTACTTTTTTGTCTCATCTCTGACAAGGAAAAAAAGAGCTCGCGGTTGTTGAGTGATAGGAATTTCTCCATCAAATTGTGGTAGTTCCCCAATTAATTATGATAGTATTCTAATAAATGAGGTTACTTATTCAAATTTTGCGTTTCTACCAAAATTAATGGGAAATTTCCATATAATCAGATTTCAATTTAGATCTGTTGTATCGGAAATTGGCAGTAAGTTAAAAACTTCGACCAAATCCCCTCGCGAAAATTTGCCGTACATATGCTACACGGTACCTTCCTTTGAATCTATTTCCATATTGTGGGAGTAGGATATCTTCGTTCTGCATCGAGTGCAGTGCTCTCTTTTCCCTTTCCGTGCCTCTCCGCGGATGAAGGAAGGGTTTGAAGTGGCGATGATCCAGCTCTTGAGTAGGTAATTTGCTCCGTGCGACCTTTTTTCTTTCCTCCTTTTTTTAACTCCTGGGAAATTTAAATGAGGGTCTCCAGCGTGGCAGAGTTGTGGCCGCCTAGCAACGGCGTTGACCGGAATAATAATCGGGAGAAGACAAGAAGCTTAATCTCCAAATCCTTTGAAAATCCCCCGGAAAAAAAGAGGCCAGTAAAAAGTCGTCTCGTTTTCAGAACGGACGGATTTTTCTCTCTCTCTTGGAGTACGTCTCAGTTTTCCATTGTATACATAAAAAATGGTCGGTGTCTCATATTTTTTTTTCATTTTATTTTATTTATTTTTGTTGAATGCAAAACTTCAGTTTAAGAGCCATTCATGATCCATCTGAAGCCGATAAAAGATAGGCTCAGTTCTATCGCTTCATGCTGCTATCTAACGTTTATTATTTGGTTAAAATTTAACAGCCATACACAACGGTGGAATTCAGCCTGAGTCTGTATGTTCTTTCGTTTAGAAGGTTCCACCGAATATGAAAGTGTACACCTAGTTTCGTCAAACGATGCGTGAGCTTCGCACTTTCATGACGCTTTCATCATGATCCAATATCTCAGAGTAACCTACGGCATGGGTCGATTAAGCACAAAATTGTGTTGAGCAATCAAGTCCTTTGGGTTGCTCTGACACCCAAAAAAGGTTACACAGTTACACAGAGTGACATCAAACACGGACATTTTTAACGGTGTACTGTTCATTAGAAAATGAAATGTTTGCACGTCCTCTGAAAACGCCTTCAATGTCGATGGATGCCACCTAGGGTTACCTCCGAGGCTAAATTGTTGTATCCCATATTACAACCGCAGTTTGGACCGCTGCGCCAATGCGCAGACTTGCTCTTCATCAGAGAATGAAGTGCACACTCTAAAAACGTCTTTGATGTCGACGGACACTACCCAGGGTTACCACCGAGGCTGAAAAGTTGCATCCCACATTACAACCGCAGTTTGGGCCGCTAATGCGCCGACTTGCTCTTCAGTACCTCCTCTAAAAACGCCTTCAATGTCGATGGATACCATCCATGGTTACTGCTGAGGCTGAATAGTTGCGTCCTGTGTCACACCATTTACAACTGCAGGTTGAACCGCTGCGCCAATCCGCATTAACTTGCATTAACCTGTACGTCATGATAATCATTTCTTATTAAAGCTACAGATCGTGCAGAAGCACAACATAGTAGCAGATTTCGTCCCTAGATCACTTCAAATAAACACCGTGAGAACCAAAATATGCATGCATTTGTTCATATTAATAAGGAGTTAGGATAGGCCAGTTAACTTTATAAGGCACTGTAAAAATTATCGAATTAAAAGGATACCTAAGAACTGAGCATCTAAAGAGTGTTTAACTCTATTTCAAGTCCCTTGAGGTACTCGCTCGGACAACCGTTATCATAATTTTTCGAAAAGAAAAATACTGTCCCTTCTCGTAATTGCTGTTGCAGTAAGCTTCGCTGTGGATTAATTTTTCCAAGTACTTTGCGGATAATGCCCAGAAAATCGAGACTGGAAGCATGCCAGCTTCTGAATACCCTCCGTTTGCTCTGCAGTAGTGTAATTAATTGTATCCCTTCGAGCTGATTATCGGTTTATCCGGTCGATCGTTTCGCTCGACTCGCTCTAATTGTTTTCCCTTTGAATTTTTCATATGTTTGACGCGGCTCATTCTGAGAAAAATGCTAATTTCATAATTCTAGAAGATGTATTCCTCCCAGAAGATTTGGAAATAGTTGGCTCCTCTTCATTTTTTGTTTTTAAAACAGTCGACATTTCTTTCGATTCAAGTAGAAATTCCTCTCGGTGTAAGTTGCCCTGTGATAAAGTAAATAAACAATCAATATTTTTTTTAATTTTTTGAAACAGTAATTGAAAAATTCGAGCTAGTTCCCGGAGAGGCTAATATTCAGTGGCACCATTTTTTATTTCTTTTTCTTGGAAATAAAAACCATTGAAAGCGCCAGAGGTGGATTCCTTTTTTTTAACTGAGCAAAATACCTTAATGATAACCTTATGAGGTCTAACAATATTTTGAGGGGAAAGGAAACGAAAGCTGGATCCAATTCTAGAAACGATTTGTCTGAATTGCAGCGAATGGAGATGTTGCATGCGTTTCACGCTGACCGCACTGTTTGGCGCAATGCGTGAAGTATTCATGCATTCTTGTAGGCGCTGTCCGTTTCACGTTGACCGCAATGACCGCTCTGTGTTTGATGCAATGCGTGAAGTATTCGTGCAATCTTGTAGGCGCTAATATGTGTTACGTGCCGATCGCCGCGCCGAGGGCTTCTCCTTTTCATCTCAATGGAGATGTTGCATGTGTGAGGGATTTGCGATTTGACCATTGATTCTTATGTTAAAGTTTGCGATAAACACGATGGTGCCACTGGTTCTTTCTGAAATCATCTTCCAAGCTCAAAAAAAGCTCTCAAAGTGAGACAAAAATGGAGGGGATATCCCACCCTACCCTGAAAGTCCACCTCTACATCAAGACAAACTCTCCATGCAAAGATAGGGAGCAAATACATCGACAGGGCTGCCACTTCATTTGGGGACTCTGAAACTGAAAACACGGCATCACTGCTAATGTATTTGCTCCCTATCTTTGCATGGAGAGTTTGTTTTGATGTAGACGTGGACTCTCAGGGTAGGGTGGGATATCCCCTCTATTTTGGCCTCAACTTGAGAGCTTTTTTTTGAGCTTGGGAGTTGATTTCAGAGAAAACCAGTGGCACCATCGTGTTTCTCGCGAACTTTTACACAAGAATCATCCGTCAAATCGCAAATTCTTCACACATGCAACATCTCCATTGCAGCGAATTTTAGAAACTTTAGGAGTTTGGTTGTTCTAGCCTAAACGAGCGGACCACTTACTCGCCGTGCGATTCGTCGCTTTCCGCGAGTTCCGTTTAAATATTTCTCAGTCACATCACCACTCGGAAATATCTCCTTTGAGGAAAGTTCAACTTATGAGCCGTTTTCACGCCCGTGAACATCATGGGAATCACCACGAAGCGCCGCTTCCTTCAAATTGCCCTCCCGACCGTAGCATAGTTGAAGCTCAGATATGTTCTCAGATAATCCGTCCATTTCCGGCTCTTTACCGTTGTGTTGTCCGACGGAGCGGAGAAAAAAGATGCTGGCCAAATATCGGGCAAGTCGACTACCCCTCCGTTCAAGAACCACGTATCTCTCATCGAAATCGTTAATGCAGTTACGCGGTTTTGGCCAAATACGGCACGCCAGTCGAACCGACTCATCTAAATTCAACTCGCGCCCGCTACTGGGCTCGGGAGATTTGTAGAGACCATCCCCTCTCGTGCTACCCTTCGCGTCTCCCGGGGGAGGGGGAGGGAGGGGGTTGCAATCCTTCGGTTTTGTCCGCTCCTAAGTATCTGCCGAATTTCCGCGCTATGAAAATTTGGAAACCAATCCTCAAAAAATAAGTTTTTCCCTGTCTTTTTGTTGTGAATTCGATTATAATTTGGAAAAGTGCGTACCTCCGTTTCCGACGTTGCATGTGTCCCTTCATATTTTATTTTTTAAATGAAAACTAATTAATATTTTTCCCTAAAAATCTCTAAAAACAAAAAAATTAGCACACGTTAAGTTCTAGTTTTAAGATTAGTAATAGCCGCGTAAGGGGGTTAATGATACAATTTTTAAACAGTTAAAAAAAAAAAAAAAAAAAACTTCAGGTATTATTTTCTTTTGAAGTGTGCAGCTATCCTGTTAAAATGTGATTTTTTACGACGATGGAAGGTCTGAAATGATTCTATCGTGAAACCACCTCAGATCTGAATTTTTTATCATTTTTGTCTGTTCATAACGTCATTTGATGTCAGACGTGCGGTTAATTTTTATCTGTGCTTGATAAAGAATTCCCGCAAAGTTTTCGTATGTCCAGACTTACCGGAGCACGATTTTACTCGGGAGGTTCAACGTACCCACCACGCAAGAAAATTAATAATAAAATACACTGAATGTTGGCGTTTCGTCTCCTTTAGTTGACTCAATGCCCCTCAGTTCAATTTAACGTAAATTCTCACTCATGGTTTAATCTAACCCTTGTTGTCGGAGGGACAGTAGAGTGTACGTCCTAGAGTATTTATATTCGCGTCTTCAGTTGCCATTTGATGTGCATTATATTTTTATTTTTCTCCCGAGCGAGAACTTTAAACTACCCAATTCAATGGGTATTATGTTGAATTCTTGTTTATGAGCTGACTTTAAACAAGTTTCAATTTGTGCATCTTGCTTCGCGTGAAATTTTGAAAGGGGAACTTAGTGGTGCTTTTATTTCTTCTTTTTCCAATGGTCCTAAACCGATGAACCAATTAAATCTTTTCTGGTGCGGTATACCGTAATCGCCTGTTTTTGCGCTTGTTTTTGAAGTGTGACTGATGTGCAGTTTTAATCTTTCTATTGCCGTTTTGTCGAACCCATATTTTAGTCACATCAAGTATTTTGTCAAAAGTGCAGGCAATAAATTCAAATATCCTATCTTGGATCAACACTTTAAATTTCTGTTTGACAAGATAATGCTGAACATATTTAGGTCGGAGTTCTCTACATAAAGCTTTTGATCTTTTTGAGTTTCGTAACATATTATCAAGACGAATACTTATGAACATTTCTTTCAAAATCGTACCATGATCAGGAAATGCAGTTTTCAATATCTTGGCAGTTAAACTTGATGACTAACATATTGCACAGGGCGACACATCATTGTAACTGCAGGAGAAACTAGGTATGGTCAGCGAATTTCATAACCGTAAAATGTCAGGGAATTCTGCTATCCAACTTCGACTTCTATTGTTCTAATATGAAAATATATCATAAAGGGTAGAAACATCTCCATGTGCTTTATCGACATAGTTCAATTCTCGTCCCCGCTCGAATGGAAAGTGCCCACCCTCATTATCCTCAAAAAAAATTAGGAAATTTTCAAATTTACGAAAACTTGTTGTCATGTAATTAAATCGTGAAAAATTAAGGAGTGATATTTGTAGCTTGATAAATTTTTCTGACCGTGAATTGAAAAATTAATCGATGAAATCGACTTTTATCAGTAAAAAATCGAGAGATCCCTGTTTGAAAAGAAGTAAACCTTTAAAACTTTGCAAATCCTTAAAGACAAAGTGCCTACATACTCCTATAGTTTCACTGTTCGTCATTTCCTGGACAAAGGAACGTAATTTCATTTCGAAGTCGCAAAATTGAGTCAAACAATTGATATTGTAAGAAGAATGTACCTGTGTAATTTTTATTCAACATTTTTCTGATTAGGTACATTTTAACGCCAAAAATGGCTGGCCAAGCTATTAAAGCCATGGTCAGGGCTGGATTTACTCACTTGCCGCCCATGGCATGGGCCGCCTGTATTTTGCCGCTCCCTTCTCATTCCTCTTTAAAACATCAATAAAAACCATAAAATGAACGTGCCGGAGGGAAGGGGTGCATAAGATGCGTTTACCTACTCGTGTTGGATACATTTTTTGCGAAAACCCTGTCAACACTACTAGCAAAAGTTCACGGAACTTTGCGCAAAAGTTAAGTTCCGTAAACCTATCTCTATGTTTGGACAAGGTCCTCCATTTATAAGAAATGAAAGAAACAATTATGGAAGAACAGACATGAATGTGGTTTAATAATTTTAACTTCCGCCGCGCCGTTGCGCCGCGCTGATGGCATTGTGTTTGGCGCAATGCGTGAAGTATTCATGCAGTCTTGTAGGCGCTAATATGTGTTACATACCGACCGCCGCACCGAGGGCTTGTCCTTTTCATCTTAAGTCCTCGTCATCATTCCTCTCTGCGCTGAGTTCCAGGCCAAACCGCATGTTTAGTTCCTCTCTTAACTCGACTAATTAAAGATGCTGTCTCTTGTATCACCGAAAAACGACAAAATTAGAAATTACTATACTCTCAGGAAAGAGAGATTTTGTCCCATTTTCTCATTGATAATTTTTTTTTCTGAATCCGATTTTTTTATACCTGCATTAAAAAATTTGTCTCTCATTTTGTCTCTCCTAGGAGAAGACGCAGAGGGCGCCCAATGAAAGGTTGGAGGGAAGGGATTGAAGCGGAAATGTTAAGGTGCTCAATCCCCCAAGATTTGTGGTTTGAAAGAGAGCAGTGGAGGTTAGGAGTCGTAGAGCGCGAGGAAGTGCTGTAAAGCGACCTTTATATATATTAAAAAAATTGCAAAATTGCAAAAATTCTCTGTCATCAAACATGGTGTATAAATTTCAACTTGGTGCTTTACAAAGTCTCTAAGTACTTGTCCTTCGGCACCAAGAAGGTTTTTCTTTAACTAACCTCTTCGCCCGCTGCGCAGTTTTAGGTGTTTCCTGAACAATTTTTTTCTCCGAGTTGGTGTGTTTTCGAACTCACTGATTTAATTGTCAGTTTCTCAGTTTTACTAATTGGGTGTGTTGGTGTATGATTTCAGTGATGAAAATAATGCTGCGGTGTTTTCTCGATGAGCGACCAAGCATACTCGGATCATGAGTCGCAACCCGGGTCCCCTCGGAAGCGGCCTCCATCCTCTAGTCACACCCGCTCATTCGTAAGCACCCACACGATCCGACTACATTTTGCAATCAGGAACATCCGTAAAAACACTTACGTGCATAGGGAAACTAAGGGCACATACGTTGTTTCTAAACTGAGCCAGAATTTGCAGTTCCCAATTGCAAAATTTAGCCTAATTATTGTATCCATGATGGAATTAGGAACTAAGTTTAAAGATTTCGATATTCCAAAATCTCAGCTTCCATTTGGACCGCGTTAAGCAGAAAGGAACCAAGCCACATCAACTATTGCCAAAGTTAATCAGGGAATTTAATTTTTTACATGAAAATGGTATTGCGGATTTTCGTGCGAATCTCAGTGAGTTTTCTGCATATTGCGAAGCTACTTCTTTAAAATTTTCAAAAGAATCCGCACAAACGTTATCTTGTAAAAAAATAAATTGCTCAGATAATTTTGGCAGTAGCTGATGTGGCTTGGTTCTTTTTTGCTGAACGCGGTTCATTTCATTCTTCAAAGGAAAATTGTTGCCCTTATACAATACTCATTGTATGTTTCAAGTCCCACCTTCTTTTCTAGTCTTAGTTACAATGTTACGTTTACGTTAACAGTTATTTCGGTTCCTTTGTGTAACAATGCAGCATTGTTACGAGGACCGAACTATTTGTCACCATAAAAGTAATGTTGAAATCACGACCAAGAAAGTAGGTATAGGACCTGAAATCCACTATGAGCATTGTAAGAGCCTTAATAGACGATCGAATTCCGAGCCAATTCCAAACTAAGTAAGTGGACCATTTGATGAATGGTGGTCACCATGTAGCATTCTTCTTTGATCAAAATTGGGCTATTTTGATCCAAAAGGAGTAGCATCATTCATCATTTCTTATTCTGTCAAGTTTTCATTCGAAAATAATGGGAAGTGACGAATTTAAGACTGATGACTCCCAACACCTAGATAGAAATTGGCTCAGGAATTTGATAGTCTATCGAGGCCTGTAATTAGTGTGGTATTTTTTCATCTTTATTTCAAAATAACGCAGCAAAATGAGAGCTTTCTTACGACTCGTCGCATATTGACGTCCATGCTCAAAAAGCGCCTTATTGAAGGCAGACTTACAAACGTAAGCCCCGTATTCACTATGTAAGCTAAATCGAAAAGCGATCGATCAATTAACAGAATTCGAGTCGATTTGAGCTCAGGATCTTTCTCCTTTCCAGGGAGGCAAGGAAGTCAAAGTCAGATTTCCTCAGAGAATCGAGGCAGAAGTTAATATAACTATTTACAGCCTCAGAAATTTACATTTTTTATTGCATTCTTCAACATTTTTTCTTTGTATTTTCAGCTCTTGCAAGTTGGCATCCAGCTGAGCGATGCGAGGTAAATCTGATGCTTGTTTCTTACCATAGCTCTGTTTGTATATTGCCCACCTTTCAGGCGTATGGGATTTTCTCAATGCGATGAGAGGAGCCGTGCGATCACACCAATTATACCGAGAATAGCATTTTACGTTGCGAGAACGCAACGCTTGAGGCATATCCACGCTGTTGCAGGGGCCTTAGATACCGTCTTATTGTTAGCTTTAGTTATTCGAGATCACAGTCCGTCGTTTTTTAGACCCTCTTTCCAATCAGGATCGAGCAGTAGAAGATCAGTAGTCAGAATTTTATATGATGATAACTAATATAAGCTCGTGTCACATTCTTCAACTCGTATTTTCTTCAATGGCAGGGTTAATCATCAGGTAAACCTAGTTTATCGCAAATCTTTTGAATATCCACAGATTTTTACCTGCAGGATTTTCTCGTAAATAAATACCGAATTTCTGTTTTCCATTTTGAATTGAGTTTAATCCCTGGTTTAGATAAGCTGAGATAAAGTTCTCGAGATTAGCACAGATCAATTGCGTTTTGATGGATTGAATGTGATGAAATAGCATTGTTTTTTTGAAAATCTTAGAAGCAAATCGTTGCGGGGGAAAAAGAAAACCCCAGTCAAAACAAATTTAATTTTTCGCCATTGTGCTGTGCATTAGTAAATAGGGCGAAAATGCGGGGTTTTGGCGACCTACCTAAAAACTTTTTTCCCTCCAACTAACCCATGCACCCTTCCAACTTTTAACTGAGACTAAGTTTTTTTACATTAAGTAAGATTTTTTATGTTCATACAAAGTGACTTTTGAGCATTGCTCCACAAGCATGGTGGCATGAAACGTAAGAAAGAAATGAAAAATTGGAAATTTCAATGAAATATTTCATAAAATTTCACGAAGCTGTGAAATATTGCATGTTCTTTTGGGGCTAGAGTATGCAACCTGCACTCAGACACACAAAAATAGAAGAAAGTCACAATTTTTAAATTTTGTGGCACATGGAAAGGAACCGGTGTTTTCAATATCTATCATAAATTTCTGAAATTTCATAAAATATTTCATATGAAATTTCAAGATTTTATTTTTTATGAAATTTTACCATCCTGTCCACAAGCAATGGGATTTTAGATTTTTGGAGGTAATTTTCCAAGTTCAAAAGCTGATGACCAGAGTACATGTTTTATTGCTTAAAATCAAAAGAGTAGGGTTTTTTTTCTCTTTCTTTTTTTTTTCTTTCAAAATCAATCAAATTGAATCAATTGCAAGCTCCAAATGTCACTTAATTTTTTTTTTTTTTTTTTTTTTTTTTTTTTTTTTTTTTGGCACAGTGAATGGTCGAAGCATTCGGATTCCGGTCACTTCTCAGCTTGCTCGTCGTCGCTCGTCAACGTGTCTGCGCCCGCTGCTGTTCCTCTTCCTGGTGCTCTTCTTTTGGCTCCAGCTCTACTTCACCCACATCGCCAACTCAAAGGCTGACAAAGGCTCCTCCTCCGCCGACAATGACACCGTATCTGATTCCATTAGCGTCTTTAATATGGTTCCATCTGTAAGTCAATCATTTGAGAATTTAAGAGTTTAAAAGAAATTAATCTTTCATCTTGCAACAACTGCCCTCACCAGTATTGCCATGCTAAGGAAGAATGTTGTATGAGCCCACAGACGTTACCATTTTTCCTTCCATAAAAATTGAATTCACCGGGAAAATTGTGAATGTTTTTCCTCAAATTTGTCAGGAAACTTCGTTTGCAATTTAATCTAAAATATCTGAATATTTCAAGGAAAAGTTTGCTTAACTTTCCTCAAGAATACATGTTTTATCTGGGGAAATTTGGTAAATCTCGAATGTTCATACGGCGTTATTCTTTAGCACGGTAGAGTACCTGATGACCAGTCTTAATTTTAAAGCAGATTCTATTTATTTCTTTGTAACCCGTCTACTATGTCTTATGGGTTTTTTGTTTTGTTTTATGTATTCTACTTATTTTCTTTAAAATACTCCACTGTTCTGCAAACGAAGCTGTAATCAGAGAAAATCATTGACGGAGATTGTTTTGGTTTCTTTTATATCTTCTATGATTTATTCTAGAAAGGATAGAATACAATAAAATGTGGAGGCACAGATTAATTCACCGCATTGGTCAAAGAGTATTGCGTTAAATGGGATGGTGGATGTACTTTTAATCCAAGCACTCATTACATCCCTTACTTTCTTTGGGACATTATGTAAAAAAAAAGAAAAACATTATTCTCTTACAAATTGTATAAAAACACCAAGTTCTTTGAAAGTTATGAAATCAACCCCTAAGCTAGATAGTTTAATGATTGCAATCAATGTTGATCAGGTGGTAAATCAGTGTTGTGTGTTTTTAATGCAATTATTCTATTGATTCAAAGTCGATTTTAATTTTTCAATTTGGAATGCAGTTTTGAATATTTAGTTATATGAATTTTTCTCTTTTCTCTATAGATCAGTATTCAGACCTTATTTATTTGCCTACTCTGGTTTAATCTGTTTTACTCCCAAAAGGAGGGATGTAAAGATTTGTCTTTCCAGACTACAACGCTGCAAGTGCACGGCTCTGTTGTAGTGTCGGTTTTCTCCCTGTATTTTTGCATGAAAAAATCTATTAACCAGCAACTCTGATAATTATAGAAATTTTTCTTAATATCATGGTACAATCCCAATGAAAATATTTTAAAATCTGCTTGACAGTTTTTGAGTGAAAAAGTAAATGACTTGAAAGCTATGGATTGGCAACTTCTTTTCTTTTTTTTTCCTTCTCAATTTAAACTTCTCTGTATGTGGTAATTTTTCTTTTTCCTCTAATTTCAGGCCTACCAAAAGTACCTGACAGTAAAACCAAGCAATTTCAGTGGAGACAATGTTCCCAAAGTGCCTGATCCTTATGAGATACAACGAAATATTGAAAAGTATAATGAGATGCAAACTGTACTCAATCAAAATATATATGGACCACTTTACAATGATTCTCTTGTTCTAGTTATTCAGGTAATGCTTGCTCAGTATCATGTATGCTGTATTCATGCTGTATTCACATAATATACAGGTACTGCATATTGTGATTAGATTACAATGAGTGAATTAAATATAAATTGAGTACATAAATAAATGTAGGGGCTTATAATATAGAAGGAACAAAGTATAAGGTTTAAATTACATGTAGCGTTTTTACCCCTTAAAATTAACAATCAGAAATAAATTTTGGCACCTTTTCAAAAATAACACTAGTTGCCTCTAATGTTCGGGCAGAATGCGGAAGTCGGTGCGAGAACTGGCTGGAAAAAATGGTTTGATTTTGTCCGGCGGCCCGCAGCTCGGATTCTCAATTTCTTTTCATTACAAATACTAAAACCAAGCTTTGCTTTAAATTCAGATGATCTTCAGTTTAATTTCAATGCTTATTTTGGATCCATTGAACCCACCTCTAATATATTAAAACCTGCAAACCATGAACAAATCTTGTGAAGAATATTTTAAATGTATCAAAAAATTCCTTTCAAAGCCATAATTTACTAGGATATATTTATTTTTTATGATTTCAGGTACATACCAGGATAATGTACCTGCGTCACATGATAGTAAGTCTTGCTCAAGCCAAAGGAATCGAGAACGTGCTGCTTGTCTTCAGTCATGATTACTATGATGATGAAATTAATGAGCTTGTTCAAACAATTGATTTCTGCAAAGTTATTCAGATATTCTATCCATTTTCCATACAGACCCACTCGAATGAGTTCCCAGGGGAGTCTCCTGGAGATTGTCCCCGGAATATCAATAAAGAGCAGTACGTATCCTTTCAGTCTACTTCTAGGGCACTACTATTGCAATTCAGACAAATTGTCGCTTCAAGGTGTCTCGGAAAAATCTTCATACCTACTTCAAATATTTTAAAAAAAACCATACCTCAGACCAAAACCTCAGATTTAATTGTCTAGTTTGAAAGATAGATTAGTTTTTGAGTAGGATAAATTATAAAAAAAAGAATTAAAGTCAGCTCTCATTTTGAAATAGCAAGGCACCACACCACGTATAGAAAAATAAAATTTGAATGGCACGCTATGTACACATGGGTCAATGATGGAAAAAGACCAGGCATTAGATAAAATCTCCCCTTTTATACACAGAGAGATATGCTTAGGAATGTAGTGGTGTAACCACATATCATTGGAAGCATCAGGAGGTAATGGTCCTGCTCACTGATAAGATAGATAACAAATTTCGAAATAGAAAGATAATCTGAATTTTGTGAAAGAGGAAACTAATGGGAGTGATGGAAATAGGAATAGAATTTGAAAAAAAAAAAAGACCCTTTCGTATATTAACGGTAAATACTTGAAAAGATATGATAAATGTGTGAGACAATGAGCCTTGAAAACTATTTAGGCAGCTTCCTTAAATTGTATTACCCCCAGAACAAAGTTGGACTTCTTAAAACCTTTTAATCAAGAGAAAAAAAAAGAAAGGAAAAAAACTACAATGCATCACAAAATTTTGGAGTTTATATTTCTTAATGCTAATTTTTATTTTTAGCGCTCAGTTGATAGTGAGCAATCTTGCAAATTACACTGTTACCAACACCCAACACATAACCAACCGATGAAATCGTAATTTATTGCGATCACTGCTACTTGGGTTAATGTAGTTGGCCATGTATAAAACAGGTTGTAAAGAAAAATACAGAAAATGATATGCTGCTAGTTTATTCTGCAGAGCTTCTTATTCAGCTCATTTTTACCGTGTTGTATCACTTTTTTCCTTTGTTAACAGGGCAATAGCTTCTAGATGTAACAACGCTCTCCACCCAGATGTGTATGGTCACTACAGGGAAGCCAAATTTACACAGACCAAACATCACTGGTGGTGGAAGGCAAATAGGGTATTTAATCAATTAGAAATCACTCGAAATCATACAGGTAATTTGAACTCTATCAATTTTGATTAGGACAAATATTGTTTAGGAATCATCTAAAATTTTCAGAATGTCTCCAACTTGACTTAATTTAAGGCTTTTCTGCCTTCAAGGAATAGAATTTAAGTGAAGGTGAGAATTTTGGGGGAGAGAAGAGAGAGGAACAGGACAAGTTTGGTTCCCAATACATCATAGTCAATAATTCATTTGAATATAAACCTCAGTTCTGTTCCAGTAGATCTCAAAAGACACTGTTTGTCACACCTTGCCTGCATGCTAACTCGGGTCTTATCATTTTTGAATAGTGTAAACTCTAAATCCCATATCATAGTTTCAGAGTATCAAATGTTGACAAGCCTTTATGAGGTTTCTATTATTGTCCATTATTAACAATGTCCTATTCAACCATTCATGTGGATCAGAGTAGTGGTGCAACTGGAACCAAAAATTAATAAAGTTGAATTTGGAATTTTAAATTCTCAACTCTAGAGTATAAAATTCACTCAGTCTCAACTTCCATTGTTTTATGCTTTCAGGTTTAGTGTTATTTTTGGAAGAAGACCATTATTTAGCGGAAGATTTCATTCATGTCCTAGGACTGATGGAAAAGACTGCTAGAGTTACGTGTCCTCAATGCAATATTTTCTCTTTAGGAACCTACCTTAAAACCTACACTTATTATGACAATGCACAAAAGGTAAATTATACATTTCACTATCTGTTTTGAGAGAACCACTTATCACTGCAGAAATTTTAGAAATTGAGGACTTTTTTCAGAGCCCTTTCAAGGACAAATCTCAATGAGGAGTTCATCTCAGCTCCAAATGATCGGTAGACATTCAAAAACCAATGATGAGGGGAAAAAATTACAAGCTATCGTTTAAATTTTTAAAATTCCTGCAGTGCTCATCTCTTTCTTTCATCATTTGGAAACTTTACTCTAAAAATATTGATATACAGCAAATTTTATGGCTTCAACTAAAGTCAATCAGCTAACTGTTGCAATTTGAAAACAGACAAGTTGATAGTTGTTTATTTCGGGCTGTCGGCACAGTCAAAGGATTAATTTCACCTGAGTATCACATTGTGGTCATCCTGTAACCTCCCTATTCAAGGTGATGATGCTGCTGCTCTTATGAGATGTAAACTAGTCAATTGAGCAAGAAGTCCAAAGTAAACAACTCTTATATTACCTGACACGAGTTTTATTAGCCTATTTCATCGTTTGGTTGACCAAAAGGCGTAACTATACTAAGAGAGGAGCCCAAGGAAACCATGAGTCATGTGGAGTTTAGCGTGAGTGTATGTAGTTACGTCGTTTGGTCAGGAGGGCAATGATGTACCTAGAAGAGGTTAGGCTGTGAATAAAAATGATTTTATAGTCCTATCATAATAATATATGATTTCACAAGGTCTTCCAGTGTTTCAAAATTTTTTTTCATTATTACCGATAATTTATGAAGCCCTTTCATGTATAGCGATGCATAGCAGCAACTTTTCCAGAAGCTCTAAGAATTGCTGAAACTGTATATTTGTAAATAATCATATGCTAAAGTGATGGAATAGATCATGCTTTGGTGAGGTTTAACACGCATAGCTTTTTTCACAGGTCCATTGTCCTTGCTTGCTAATTATAACCGAGATAAAGCAATAGGAAAGAGATTCACTCATCAAGATCAGCAGAATGTATAAATGATAACATTACTAAAAAGCTGACTCTTATGTTTTGTCATTAGTTTCTTTTTTCCGAAGGGGCTTATGCTTTCATATTTGTTTTCTTGTCGGTCAGTACTACGCCTACAACACTGAAAGTGGTGGCTGGGGGACGCGGTCAGTGACTGGCTTGAGGTATTGTTAAAAAGATGAAAGCAGGTACATTGGCATATTCCAAGGGCTGGAGCTTGTCGAAGCCAATCATCTCTTGAAAAATAGATTGAGCTGCTCACCTAACTCCACCCCTTGGTCCCCACTTATTGTGTTGTAGACTATAGTCAAGGTTATGTGTGTTACTTTACATTACAGTGCAAACGGCATTTTGCCACATAAAACTATCAGCATTTGGCGTTTTATAATTTTCTATCCTGTCACATTTTTTACTGATCACTTTATTTTGGTATCACTCGGCATTTTTAGTAGTTTTAACTGAGAAAATTTGAACATGATAAAGAGAATTGCAGATGAGTCAGTTTCGATCAGTGGATCTTTCTTTTTTGGACAGTTTTATTCATCAGGAGGTAAAGGAAAACTGTGAGCACCCGCAATCCCACGAAATTGATGGACAATATGAAATCATGATTTTCAAATCATGGACTACAAAAATTAATTTTCAAGCTGCAAGCTTCTCTCCAAAACCTACTTTCAAACAACGTAATATCCTTCTGAAAACACATAATGCAAGAGATTACCCAGTGACCCACCAGAAAGCAGTAGGTCTGAGAGGCTGAACCATACATTAGAAAAACACAAGACTTGGCCTGGCTAAGGAAATTCCTGTTCTCTCGCACCTATAAAATTGTTGCCCTTTTGTTGCGAGCAAAGACCTCCTGCTCGTGTCCAGTATCCTCCTGCAAAATTACTTGCAAGGATGACATAGGTTTCAATGATCTTAAATAAGTGGAGAAAACTGTATTTAAGAGCTGCCTTATTTATATGTTTTCCCAAACGCTTATTTCACTAATATGATGCAATGAAAAAAAGAATTCTGAAAAAAATCTTGGTTCAGTACTCTCAATCCAGAGGGATAAATACATATTGGCCGAACCGGCTCCTTGCCTACAGCTGAAATATGCCGTTTTCCCCCCACTAATGTGGCGTCTATCTAATTGCGTTATATGGTAGTATAATTGCATTAGGCACCAAAATTCAAGGCTGCCTAAGCAAGTGTACAAATATGGCTGGCTGGAGTATTGGAAAGTCTTTTTGCCTGGCCTGGGCCCCGTCCCAATTTGTCCCAAGTAAAAATCATTTGTAAGTACTGTTGAAATGTGGTGACCATACATCTTGCTTCTAAGATGAGTAGTTTTTGATTGGCCTGCTTGATTCATGCTGACAGAAAGAAGCGTTAAGACTTGTTAAAAAGCACCAAATCTACTCGAGCAACGCTGCCAACTCGCCTCCATCACCATCGTGGAGTTTTCAAGTTTTACCGTCTCTTTATCAACATTACCAGAAGGTTTGCCATTCGTCGTCGTCCATGTTATCCCCTTCGTAAATGTTTTGTTGTGTTGATGTTTAGCTTCACCCCAGTCCTCAGTAGCACCTCAGGTTTGATGGTGAAGGCTTGCTCATCTTTATTCTCTCTCCTTTTTTTTCATGAGGCGGGACTGTCTCTTCCCCCTAATTTAATGGGTTTGTAAGGAAATTTTTACACACTTTCCTTATTACCAATACTTTTTGGACATTAGATCTAATCGGTAGATATCTGCTGAATCCATCAAACCTATCAGCGCACTTTACCCTCTTGCATGTGTGCCAATCCAATTTGCGTTCATAACCTATTTTTGATGTAAAGATGGATTGTTTTACCGTTTTCTGGTTCCTGCACACTACATTGAAAACAAACTAAAAAATTTCTTTGTCTATTTGCACGGATCGGCAGACTTTCACTGTTAACACAAGCGTCTCATTGACTGTCTTAGTTCCAGAACAATACGAGGACAATTGTTCGTTATAGATGCACTTTTAAAGATCTTTTCCTTCTCAAATTATTTTTGTAAAAGTATAATTTTTCTTCTCGAATTTCTTTGGTGTAATCAAATTTTCTCCTTTCAATGTTTACTGGCTTCTGACATTTTATCAAATAATTTTCTGCCTTTGTTCAGTGTTTTTTTATTGGAACTTGCAATTGGCTCGTTTGCGTTATAAACTCATTTGGACCATTCCTCCTTTTTATGAGAAAGTTAAATATACTACCTAAAATTCTTTTTTAAAGAGTCTTAGAATAATATGTTTCACTCAAAGCAAACCCTGATAGTTTTTCGCCAATTATCTTTCTATACTGTAAAAATAAGCTAGCAGCCTAGCGCACACATTTGTAGGTATTGAACTACTTTCAATTTTTTTATTTGTCTTTTCATTTGCCTGGTTCATCTGTTTCCAAGTTTGTTGCAAGGTACTGAGTTTCCGTTTTCCCAGGCCGGGATAATGATTTTTTTTTTACAAATGCAATCCGTCTCAAAACTAAGCAGAAAATTAACAATAGAAGTTCTAAAAAACATCCTATTTTTATTGCAAGAATTTAATATTTGTAATTGTCCTTAAGAATTGGGACCTTAATCCACAAAAAATCAAAATCGAGTTATTGATACCAGAGCGAAGAAGAGTATTCGAAGAACATTTTCAGTTAAGATTACGTAGTTTCGAGAGAAAACTTTCCAAACTTCTGAAAACTTACTTCTTTAGGATACTTCAAAGTATTTCCCTACAAAATCTCAAAATCTGATTCTCCCCCCTCCCCCCCTCACTTGACAGAAATCGCTCCACTGAAAATTTTCCCTCTGTGGAATAATGTCCCTTTTCTCACGATGGTCACATTTACGTACATATTTGCTATAAAAAGGTCTCAAGTTAATTTTGTTTTTTTCTTAAAAATAGCTGTTCAGTGTTTAAAATGTTGAACCTCCGTCAAGTGTGCATGAATATATTGTTTGATCTTCACATACATGGTCCTTATATTTTTCATTGTATCTCCATTTAATATTTCGTCACCTTCCCGGCAAAGTATCACAAGCGCCATTTTTACCGAAATTGAGTTATGAATAGTTCCGAAATAACGAGATGCATTTACATACGAAAATAATCATTTTTTTTACAACAAATATGTAGAAATATGAATAAAAGTCGATTAAAGTTGATGTACTTTCGTATCACAAGCGCCATTTGGGAGAAAAGTATCACAAGCGCCAAGTTCGGCAACCGCCTACCTTTCTGATTGTTTTACAATTTTTGTCACGGCAGTCTTCGGAATGACTTGAAACTAAATTATTTTCGCATGTAATTACATCTCGTTATTTCGAATATAATATTTTTTTTAGACTAAATATAAATAAATATTTAAAATACTCCATTGAAGTTGACGAACTTTCGTATCACAAGTGCCATGTAAGAGAAAAGTATCACAAGCGCCAAGTTGGGAATAATCGCTCATCTTTGAGATTGATTTTCGATATTAGTATCAACAACTTTTGGAATGACTTGGAGCGATTCGTCACTTTTCGGCCGAAGTATCACAAGCGCTATTCTTATTAAAGTTGAGTTATGGGTAGTTTTGAATTAATAAGATGCATTTACATACGAAAATAATATTTTTTTTAGATTAAAAATGAAGAAATATGGAAAAAACTCCGTTAAATTTGATGGGCTTTCGTATCACAAGCGCCAATAGATTCTCAGAGTGCCCCGAGAAGCCGATATCACAAGCGCCAATTTTCAAAGAAAAACCCGTTTTTTTAAAGAAATTTTATTAAAATTCGAAGCAGGGAGGTGTGCTGGATCTATATTTCAAGTTTCAAGCTAAACATCCGTCTTTTACGATCGCAATTCAGTTTTTTGTGTCTCTTGAAAAGTTGGCAAAGTGGCGCTTGTGATACTTTGCCGGGAAGGTGACGATTTCACCTAGCATGAAATTATTTTTTTCCATTTAAAATACAAAGTGTCTTTGAATTATCTGATGGATTTAAATGAATAGTGAATATTTCCCAAAGTAGTCCTAGGAACAAAAAGACTATTACTAGCGAAAAAAGCCATTGATATTCCTGTAATGTCCTAAAAATTTTTTTTTTTCAGTCTTACTATTTGCATAAATTGTATTACTCTGTCATAGAGTGCAAATAACTACCAAAGTCATCAACATAATCATGGTCGTCAGTTGCATTGGGTTTTATCTCAAGTTTTTAGTATGTGAATAAAATTGACTACTTCTCCGTAATGTGACGTCCTTTTTTTTACATTGTTTCTGACTTTGATGACTTGCATGTGAACCACAGGCTTGACTCAGTAAAGGGCCTGTTTGTAAGGCCTGTGGATTCATTGTTGAATTTTTCGTGATCCTTTATTGACTGACCTTGATTAATCCCTGCCCTGTCCTGCAGTAGTGTGTATTGGGCTAGGTCTCTTGATAATTAATCGCTCCTCTGACGTAAGGGGGTATTTCAATTTCCTTGTGAGCCTTGTTCTCTGTGTACCTAACTCAATGCTTTTTGGGTTTCATGTGGAAATAAAGATACGCTCTTATGTCAGAGGAGCAGTGAATTGTCTAGGGAAAAATGTTTACTCGAAAATATCTAAGAAAGTTAGGCCATGTTGAAAAGTTTCATTAAAAACATTTTTATTTGTTTATTCTATTTTTTTTTCTTTTTCATTTTTCTGTATCTTCAGAGTGTTCATTACTGTTAAAACAAAGAGTTTAGAAAATTATAATTTCCAAGTAAGAAAAAATTGATTACTTAGAAGTAAATCTTAAAATTCTCAGTGAAAATTTATCCTTTTTTCTGTTAGTTAAGGATCTTCAAGCTGAGAAATCAAGGTATTTTTGTAAAATGGGTCTAAAAATGTCTTCTCTAAAACTTTTACACTTTCAATGTAGGCTGCTTTCCCACACCTTATTATGCCAAGCTCTGAATGCAATGTTTATCCAGGTAGCAAACTTGTAGTGATTGCGTTTGTTAATGTTGTGTAGGTAGAGCAGACACCGTGGTTGAGCAGCAAGCACAACATGGGAATGGCATTCAACCGATCCGTGTGGCACGAAATCTATAACTGTGCAAAAGCCTTCTGTACGTTTGACGACTACAATTGGGACTGGAGCCTTCAGCATGTATCCAACAACTGCCTGCAACACAAACTTGAGGCACTTGTCATGCGCTCACCAAGAGTCTTTCATATTGGAGAATGGTAAGTGATAATCATCTTTGATGACAACAGGAATAATGGAACTTCTCTTAAGGACACACATTTTTCCGTGAAAACATGGTGTCTAGGACCAGGAAAAACCGAGATTCATGAAAAAAATCATCATTCATCAGAAAATTTCACGGAAAATCATGCAATCCGTTTCACTAACTGGGAGCCACTTCTTCTACCGCTTGGAGACCATTATGTTTTCAAAGTCTGTGGAAATTTTAAGTACTTGTTCTGATTTAGGTTTGTGGTATTGCACCTGAGCCGCCATTATTGATCTCTTGAATGACATTTGAATCTTCAAATCATCTTAATCATAGAGAAGCTTTCATTGACCAGCTATCATTAACACCTAGAACACTTTCAGACTTGATAACTCGAATTTGACCCAACAAATTGGCTGAAGATAGAAAAATTCGATAGTTTTTCCCAAGATAATCTTAGGTAAGTGAGCGAAAGCTTCAGTATCTCATCAGAGAACGAGCTTCTGATAATCAGGGAATAAGCAGGGTCAAGAATTATAGACATGGTAAAATGTGGTACGGTAAAAACATGGTAAAAACGGTAAAAACATGGTAAACCATGGTAAAAATTGAAAAACAAGACTGAAGTTAATGCCATCAATTTTCTGTCATTCACCCAATTCTCTCTATTGCCTCTAAGAATACTAGGTCATATTTTCTAATGTAGTGCTTTTCTTTAAGTGTTTAACAAATGTTTGAAATGAATTGTGTCCAAAACAGGCAACTATGTCCGCTCTGTCACACCGCAGTTAATCAGCGTCATAGTTGTCAGCAAGTAAAATCATTTCTCTTCATTCTGCAATTTTCTTTTTAGTTAACACTGAATTTGAAAATTTGTTCCTGTTTCATACAAAATTTGAGATTATAGCTTCAGCATTAAAAATGATAGTCAAAAAAGAGTCGCAAAAAAAATACTGTAGAGGTGGAGGAGAGGACCCGTCGAAACAATTGAATGCACTTTTAAAGAGGCGAAGGAATTTTCGAGTTCTCTATCAATTGTGACTGAGTAAGTATTTTAGTTATAGGCACTAAATATATGAATTTTGATGCTGTAGCATTTTCACAGAAGGGATAAATGTTCAAAGCAAGACCAATCCACACAGGTCAGTCATTGCGCATCTTTTTGAAAGCCACTTCCCCGCCCGGCCCTAACTCGGCTGCACTCAATAGTACGTCACAATGGGTGCTCCCATAAGAAATACATTGCAAGCACTCAATAGTACGTCACTGCGCAGTAGAGTACCAAAACTCGTCCACGGGAATGACTGACCTGTGTGGATTGGTCTTGGTTCAAAGCTAGGAACAACTGTTCTGAAGGTTACCAAATAATTAACTTTTAACATTTTGCTTTTTTTTTCAGTGGAGTTCATCACAAGAGTAGCTGCACTAGTACCATTATCATATCAAAAGTACAAAAAATTCTTCAGCTAGCGTCCAAACATTTCTACCCAAAGCACTTGAGTGTCATTTTCATGACTGTGAAAAAGAAACCTCTGAAGAAGGGGAATGGAGGTTGGGGCGACATTCGAGATCATGAACTCTGCCTGAATATGACCATTCCGCAGAGGTAGTTTTTACCTCAAGCAATCGTTTGCCATGCTCATTTGTCCTGATTGTTGTTTTTTTATAGTCTCTTCTTGTTTTTAAAAACTGTGATATGTCGAATTTATAGTCTTATATTTATCAACATTTTTATTAGTTTCTTGTAATGTGATGATGATGTTTGTCCGTGCAAAGGTAATTTAAGTCTGAAGTTAAAATTAAGGATCCCAGCGTGTAAAATTCAAATCAAAAGACCCGGAGCAGTTTTTGACCAAAGTTAGGAGATGCAATCTTTGATTCCTCCTGTTCGATTGGTCTCATTACCAAATCCTCTGTAATTCGTTATTCTTTTCTCAATTTCCCAATTCAATAACATTGATTCTATGAAAGAACTTAAATAATGGAAGGACTGTTATAAGGGAGGAATTAAAGAAGAATGACCAAATCGAGAAACTTCAACATTTTTGCTGGATCTGATAAGGGGATTCCTCCTTTTCCCAGAGCTAGCTTGATGTGCTAATTTTGTGAAAGTTGAAGATGAACTATTTGGATTACTTGGTTATTTCTCACTAACTCTATCCCAGCATCATCACAGCAGCTCAAAAATAAAATTGTTCCTAAAAATTATTTTGATGAAAATTCTACCTCGTATCTACCCTAAACATCACGGCTCTGCATGATACAATAGACTGGATACGTAACAAGATGACTCTTTTGATCGATCAAGATGCTAAATACGTTTCAATCAGTCAGCAGCTACACTTCCTCACTTAAATTATCTTGGCTGACAGCATCTCATCATCAGCATTTTATTTTTTTAACTATTAAGGGTGCATTTTTGTAATCATGTTCATTTTCTCTGTCTGCAATGCACACTTGAAATGTCCGTAAAATCATCGGAGTTGCCAAATAGATTGCGCAGTGTTTTCATCTATGTTACATTTTCATCAATGGAGAATTTGAATGCAAATTGTTTATTGCTTCATCTGAAAGTGCTTAAGGTGATTCGATGGACGCCGTATTTTGTGTCAGAATGGCACGCAGTATACCGCATCAATTGGTCCCATTTTTTCAGCTACTCATCATTTTTCTCCAATTTTGAGATCGCAATTCTGTTGTCAGGAGACTAAAGCACTCCCACCAATTTTACAAGAAATTCAACTAAAGGCGTGGTTTTTTTAGAGAGAAAACATCGCATTCGATACTGATATCGAAACTGCTCTCGAATGCGATATTTTCTCTCTAAAAAAACCACGCCTCTATTACGTTGAATTTCTTTGTTAAAATTGGTAAGTGAGTGCTTTAGTCTCCTGACAACAGAATTGCGATCTCAAAATTGGAGAAAAATGATGAGTAGCTGAAAAAATGGAACCAATTGATGCGATATATCGCATGCCGTTCTGACACAAAATACGGCGTCCATCGAATCACCTTAAAGAGCTGATTTCACAGTATTTTTTTCTAATTTTTCTCTGATGTGGGAAATATTATAGAAATAGATTTAAAAGAGAGAAAATGCACCACCTAGTGACGTCATCTGGCGGCATTTTACATTTAAACACATGTATTCTAGCAGATTAGGTCATTTTGTCATATATTCTCCAATAATTGTTCAGTTCATGAACCAAGGATATGCTCGTGTTCAGTTCACTCAGTAGTTTCCACTTAAACACGAAATCCATTAAATTTCAGACACCTGCAAATTCTCTATTGCAAAAATTATAAACTGGGATAGACCGGGGATTTTGGGGCACTTCAGGGGTTAAACGGAATGAGAGAGGGAACAGAGAGGAGTTCGGGAAAGAGTTTATCAAATACTACGAAAAACGGTCAAACTGTGAAATCTTTATTCCCGTTTGTGACATCTATGAACCGACTTGTCTTAACTTTCCTTATAATGGGACACTATGTTATAGCAGGGTTGCAAAATTTGGAGGACACCCGTCCCCAGTAAAAATTAAATGTCATCGTGATGTTGAAATTATCATTCGCGGCATGAAGGGATTTCTTTGAAATTCGTGCATGACATTTCAAAGAAATCCCATTAAAATGTTCAGCTAGTGGACATCATGAGTGGTCCTTCATTTAAAATGTAAAAAATTTAAACTGAAGGAACTGTCGTTGAGGATATCAAAGCGTTTGCCGGAATTTTTTAATCGTATTTAACACCTCGGTACATCGCATTAACTTTTAACAATAATAAAGGAATCACTCACCAAAATAACCTCATTTTTCAGTGATTTCTTATTGGAAGGTAGCATTTTTTTAATCAAAGCCCAAAGTATCATCGGTATCATTGCCGTTAAAAACCATATCGACTGGAATATCAACTTGGTGAAATCTCTTGGCAATCGTTGTTGTTTGCTCATGTTCCCAGCTTTCTTGTGCAAATTTATTCAAAACCTAAAAAATTTGTGAAGAGTTAATTAAGAGATCCTTCCTTGTAGGTATACGCTATTTTATGTCGACTTAAAAATGTGCTTTGAATAAAATACGTTTATTATTTTGAAAGAAATAAATCGGTAATGATAGAACAATGCTGCAAATAATTAATGGTGAAACTATGTGAAACCAAATATCTCGGTTTGCGATGTTGCAGATCTGCATTCAAACTGTACTTTCTTCATTAATAATAAGTAATGATCGGTAATGCACAAAATTTATTCATATATTTATTTCTCTTTCAAGAATTTTCTCTAAAAACAAAAAGTTTAATAGATCTTTTAAAGAACATAATAGGGTGGAAATTTCAAAGCACTGCTATATAGATAAGGTATCTTGTTGTCTCATCATCAAAAAGCTTTATAAACGCACGAAGTATGTAAGTACACTGAAAAACTGCTCTCTTTTTTTCGTTCTCGCACGTATACATTGGATATCGTGAAATGTCTCCAGCCCCTCTTTTAACTAATTTTTGTGCGCAAGGACTTAGAAAGATACAACGTGAAGTGCAAAGTTTATTCTGCAATGTACTCAAACTATTTGAATGTAGCATTCTTTGGGAAAATACCCATTTCTGGAAAAAACTGAATGTAGGCGAAAATTCTCCTTCGACGGAAAGTGGTTTTAATCTGTTCCCAAACATAATCTCCCAGCCAAAAATACGTGTAAAATGTAAAAGTTGCAAACCTTAAAGTCGGGCTCTTTTCAAAAGTAACACGGATTCGAGCCTATCTTTTCGGTAGAAAATTGAAGAAAAACAGAGCACAAAATAAGATCCATAAATTAATAACTAATAAAATGGGAAGGACCCTAAAAAAAAGACACCTCTCCGCAATGAATCGGGATTTTCTTTATTTTTTCTGAGTTGGGTCGTTTTCGATGTAAGATATTTCATTTAACGTTTTCTCGATTCCACGACGAGGGGCTTTAGGTGCTTTTATACGGGGCTTTTAGCTCAAAATGTGAATTTGTAGCCTTCGTTCCGATACATAGCTCATAAATAAAAAGTTTCGAAAGCGTAGTGCGAAAAATAAGTCCTGCAACCACGGTAACGATAAAGTCTTGCTTACCAAGAGTATCAGTAGATGCTAGGAAAGAATCCGAGAGTTATTTTCATTGAAACGCTTTCACTGGATGAAAAACACCTCTTCTCCGCACGCACTGACTGATGGATGAGCATTAAACGGCTATCTTCTTGATAAACTAGTCTTGAGTCCGAAACGAACCACAAAAAAATTCACAATTTCTTCGCCACGCCTTCTTTCAACGATGAAAATAAAGAATTGACCTTGTGAAGTCTCGTTTAAAATGTGTTGGAATGTTTGAATTTTAATTACAGATACCTTCTTCGCGACTGTTATCAAATCATTATTTGAGAAAGAAAAGAGTCGGAGCTGAGTCATTATTTATTCCGAGGAAGAAAGCATAAAAAAATTGCTCAGCTTTATATATAAAATAAATTGAACACTCAAGCAAGTAATTACAATGCTCGCAAAAAAGATATGAGCATCCAAAGTCGTCATTTTTTTCTATACCTTCCCAAGAAAGGCCTCTCTGAGGGGCCGTTCATAAATTACGTAAAGCGCCGAGGGTGGGGGTCTAGTGCAGCGCTATAAATGCATCAAAAGGAGTGTGAGAGAGGGTAGTGGTCTACCAACCGAGGGAGGGGGGGGGGGGGTAAATCAGTAACGTGCATTTTGAAATACATGGACGGATCCTTTAATTGAACGGCATGAACCAAAATCAGCTCAAGTACATTCCACATCTCCTAAAATACCCTCGAGTTGTATTTTTTGAACAGAGGACTGAAGGAGATAACGCTTTTGAACTCTCTTCGAATTTTCACTGAAAGAAGAAGACCAACTTTCACAATTTTGAGTGAAATTTTTGCGCTTAGAGTTTTGCGAAAAAAAAAACAAGAACAAGAAGAAGAAGAAGAAGAAATATTTAAGGGGTTTAGCATACTGTAGTGCTAAGGCAGAACACCGTATGAGCCTCAGACGTTGCCAAATTCCCTTCGACAAATATGGAATTTTCGTGAAAATGTGTCAACATTTTTCTACCGATTTTTAAGAGGACTTAATTCGGATTTTGACCTAAAATTGCTGAAAATTTTGAGGAAAAATATCAATAACTTTTTTCATAAATAACTATTCACCAGGAGGAAAATTGGCAACTCTCGAATGTTCATAAAGCGTTTTTACTTAGCACGGTAGCATAGCTAATGTAGTTAGGCTAAGTTTGGTTAAATCCGTCCAATCGGAAAAAAGGTCCAATAAATCAAAGTAACGTCACGACTGTGTAAGTCAGTATAGGCTGTCCCATTTATAAAAGCCCGAAGAGCAGCTTCGTTTACCAATGCTTCAAACGATGAGGTATCACCGAAGCATATTTATGTATCTTATTTATACCGATCCGTAGAATGCGCATACTAATAATAATAAATTCTTGGATGTGGGTTAGTTTTCACAGGCACCATATTTACAGTACGATAATATGCCCATCTCTCTGCAATTGTTTACACATTATGACACCGACACCCCCTCTCTGCGCCGAGCATGCTCATTGAGTCAATTTAAACAGATGAATGGAATGGCGCTCCGTATTTCCGCAATGCATTGCTCCCAACTTAGAAGCAACGTTGCCGGTTTACGGAAAATTTCCCCGATTCCACATGAGGAACAATTCAAAAAGGCCAATATTCCACGGAGTGCGGCAGCTTTGGATAGGAATGTCATTCCCCTGCTAATCGTTTGATCTTTACACTCAGTTTCAACGAGGAGCTTTTGCAGGGCTGCCAAGCTCCTCGTAAATCCCTGTTCAGAGGGGAGAGGAGTTACGATTTTTCTTGCCGAATTTCATGAGACTCACGCATGAGTGAGCTAATGTCTGCTCAGTCATTTGGATGGGAGGAATAAGTAACTTCATCGATCAAAACAGCAAAGAAGAAAGAAATGAAGAAAAGAGAAGACATTATTCAGGATTTGACACGAAATAGAAGGTTAAGTTTCCCTTCGAGGTTGTAGTTTTGCTTCATCTTAAATTAAATGGATATGCCGTGTACAAAACGCATGCGCTATTGTACAGCCCGAAGTAAATAGCTGTGAGTTTTTGAATGCAAAATTTGAACCTGTCATTTGTACTGCCCGCGATGAATTATGATTTTTAAAAATTTTATTGTATGTATATTTACTATTTTTTATATTCTTCCGCTCTTTTGAAGGCGGTGAAGTGACCTTATTTCCTTAATTTATTTTCCTGCGGAATAACTTAAATTTCGCTGTCGCAAATGTTCAGTTTCTCGCAGCGCGGTTTAACCGTACCCAATATAATTAATCTTCTGTCTGTAAGCTTTTCAGGATGGATCGATTGATGAGAGGACTATATTTTGCAATTAGAAACTACTATTTCTTGCTTTTCCATAAAAACACTCATCTGTAAAGTGAAACTATTGACACATGTGCTGTTTCTGAACAGGGCCGGATTTACCTACTTGCCGCCCATGGGCCGCCTGTATTTTGCCGCCCCCTTCTCATTCGTTTTGAAATATCAATAAAAACCATCAAGTGAACGTGCCAGCGGGTGCATGAGACGCGTTTACTCGTGTTGGACACATTTTTTGGGAAAGCCCTGCTAACACTACTAGCAAAAGTTCACGGAACTTTGCGCGAAAGTTAAGTTCCGTAAACCTATCTCTGTGTGGACAAGGCCTTCCACTCATAAGAAATGAACGAACAAATTATAAGAGGACAAACATAAATGTAGTTTAATGATTTAAACTTCCGCCGCCGGGCCGCGCAGACTGCACTGTGTTTGGCGCAATGCGTGAAGTATTCACGCAGTCTTCGTAGGCGCTGAGCGTTTCACGCTGATCGCACTGTCTTGGCGCAATGCGTGAAGTATTCATGCATTCTTGTAGGCGCTATCCGTTTCACGCTGACCGCAGTGACCGCTCTGTATTTGATGCAATGCGTGAAGTATTCGTGCAGTCTTGTAGGCGCTAATATGTATTACACGCCGACCGACGCGCCGAGGGCTTCTCCTTTTCATCTCAATTCTGCGTCATCATTGCTCTCTGCGCCGCGCCGTTCCAGGCCAAATTGCGTGTTTGGTTTCTCTCTTAACTCGACTAATTAAAGGTGCTATTTCTTGTATCACTGAAAGACGACAAAATTAGAAATTACTATACTCTCAGGAAATGAGAGATTTTGTCGCCTTTTCTCGTTTGTAATTTTTTGTCAAAATCCGATTTTTTTAAAAAAAAAAAATGCAAAATTTGCCGCCCCCTTGATTTGCCGCCATGTGGCCACCCCCTTAATCCGGCCCTGTTTCTGAAATGAGCCGGAAACAGTAGTTCCGAAGTGCATAATGTAGTCCAACTATAAAACCTGGGTCACGCTATCAATCTCTACATCAGTATTTTCAATGTATGTCAGTGTTGCAATCATAGGAGCATCGAATCTTCGATCTTTTAAAGAGTGTTGCTACAATCGCGTCAGTTTCTTGTTCGGCGGTCAGTGGACCAATAAGAGACCAATATCTTCTTCAAAAGATTCAATGACCAGCGCCACCGCCTTTGTTATAGAGACAATGTTTTTAATTTGGTGAAATAGTTGGTATCCGTTTTTTGAAAGTATAAGTGGAGATTGGAGTGGGGAAAATCGAAATATGTGCTTTTGACAGTCACACCATCAATTTTTCACAGCGTGTAATGTTTCGTTCCAGAATAACTCCTCAATTTCGCACGTCTACAGGTTCCATTGAATTCTATACGGTATATTTTTGGAGCTGAATTTACGCCTACACAATATTAAAGCGTTTGTGCGTGCCAGTTGAGGAGAAACATAATTTTAAGGTCATGCAAGTTTTTCCTCACGCTTGGGACACTAAACACCAGGAAAACAAGCTTAACAAATCGACTATAGGCGAAGCACTACCATGAAAATTTTGGATTTACTGTCGCTCTGTCTCGTGCTCACGTGGACTCCTGGAGAGAGCTTAAACTTTTTTAGCAAATTAAATGTTTTCCCTCTCTAAACACTCAGGTAGCACATGGCAGTATGAGTACATCCAGTGTTTTAGAAAATAATCAGTTTTAGGAAGCATCCACGTAATTCGCACACTCCTAAAATCTAGGAGTGAAATCCGGAGTGAATCTCACGCAGTGGCGTGGCGTGCTTTGCGATATATCGATTGATCCGCCATTTAAACCTATGGTAAAGGATCGATTAACAGGGTGTTCGCAGCTAACACCTTAATGATCGATTCTTTACCATAGCTTCAAATGGCGAGAGATCGATAATCGATCATTCACGCCTCGCCACTGACTCTCATGTTGAACAACCGAATGTTATGAATGCAGAGCGGTGTTCATTCTTTTCCTATAGTACTCTCACGGGTATATTTCTATTTTCGGGGTATATTTTCCGCTCCTAGGGAGCGGATATCACTCCGCATATTATCTTTTTGGTTATTTGACATGAACATCATGAAGAACATGCCTCTTCAGTCTACAGTTCTACTCTAGGACACTCTGAACTTCGACAGGCGAACGTACAAGACTCATGGACTGATCTAGTAACTATGCCACTTGCCTCATCGATCCTTCCATTCGCAGAAAGCGAAAAAATGTAAATGAGCCGAGTAGGAATGTGATCTACATAATTAGTTTTCAGAATTGTCAATACATAAGAGGTCTGTGTGTGAGTTGCTAAAAAGTCCATTTCTCGCTTGAGTAGAGAGTATTACTGATTTTGACTTTATCCGAGGACAATATGTGAATCAGAGTCGTCAACTGATTCAGTCTGTGGATTATGGAAGCCATCTTAGAGATTCTCGCTCATCAAGTCAAGAAGTAATTTTCCGCTGCAAAGGTTTTATTTTTCATATGCAAATGACTGAGGGAGACATATCAGTGCGCGAGTTATTTCCTATAGAAAAGGGTATCTCTTCCTTCCTCCCCCTTTCTCTGCCTCTCTCTCTCTATGAGTGTGCTGAAATGGATGCGTCAAACCAGATTTTTGCGGTTTTCCTATAATGCGGATGAAATTTCTACTTAGTCTGCACGCTCACTCTCAGCACTTGCTAACCCACATGTAGTTCGCACCGCAAAAAAAAAGAAGAAGTAGAACAAAGGCCATGATGCCATTCATTATTCCGTAAATTTACGCGGCTATAAAATGTGTTTCTTCTAGCCTGCTGGTGATTATGTTCAACTTCGGTGAGCAAAACCTTATCATATGTCACTATTACTAACCGTATTTTTCTCAGAATCCAAAAATCATGTTTTGTAACGTTTCATCCGCTCTATCTCTAAGCCGGTGGATTTCGTAACTCTGTCCCGCCTCTCCTAAAAAAATATGTTCCCCTCTTCAAGATGTAACTGATTTAACTAAAAACTAAATATTTCACAAAGAAGAAATCGGCGAGACGCGAGACGCAAAAGTCAAAAACGCATTAGTCAGATATCTGTCATGCTGTTTGACCCGAAACGTCTTCAGTGGTTATAAGTCAATTCGTCCACTTGAATATGTATTTTGTAAAAATTGGTCTATAGTCGATTTGCCCAATAAAATTTGTCCAAACAAATATCTCAATTTGTTGTTCCAAACATTGAATCTGATCCAATAGACGAGTTGTAACCGGAGATGGTAACCGCAAAATTTCACCGTAATTCGGCTATTGATTTGTTACAATTGTTACACCTACATTTTATTAAGTTTCCATGACGACGGTTTTTCTTCGCTCCTCTAACGTAAGGGCTTATCTCGAAGTTCACATGAGCCTCAGAAAGCATGCAGTTTTATGGACGACAGGGCTCACGTGGAAATTGAGATACGCTCTTACGTCGGAGGAGCGACGTATTGAAAGAGCTGAGTAAATGATATCTTGACGGTTATATTTACCTAGTTGCACCAAGAAGCTTAAGTCCACGAGGAAAATTATACTCTATGCTAGTTTTTCCCGCTACAGTGATAGTAAAATGACGTCAACTTGGGCTGATCAAACAATCAACCAACTTGTTTCTAAATATCGCTCAGAAAATCTACCATGTATCTGATATTTATGGTCATTTTTGGTGGATCTCCGAAGTTTCTTAATTTTCCCCTTTTTTCTTCTTCAAGCAAATTTTCGGGGCTGTCATTTTATTTTACCGAAGATTCCAGGGTTTCCTGAATTAATTCAAAGTTCCGAGAAATATTCCGATTTTCTCAAAAGTTCCGGGAAAATTTTTTGAATTACGCCCGGATTTAGTTCACCTATCTGATATTTATGGTCATATTTGGTGGATTTCTCCGAAGTTTCTTAATTTTTCCCTTTTTTCTTCTTCAAGCGAATTTTCAGGGCTGTCATTTTATTATACCAAAGATTCCAGGGTTTTCGGAATTAATTCAAATGTCCCAAAGTTCCGAGAAAAATTCCGATTTTCTCAAAAGTTCCGGGAAAAATTTTTGAATTACGCCCGGATTTAGTTCCGAGGGTCGTCAAATTTAATTTTAAAAGAAAATCGTATTTGATAAAATAATCGGTTAAAATGCCGGAAACCCCGAAATTTCGAGAAAATTCCGAGAATACCTGAAATTTCCAGAAATTTCGAAGATACCGGGAAATTTCCGATTATTTGAAAAGTTCCGAAATTTTACATTAATTCCGGGCAGTGGCAGTACGACTAAATTTACTCTAATCAAAATATAGCCGTACACTGAAAAAAAAAGTAGCTTGGATCAAGCATGATAATTCTTGAATTTGCCGCCAAGAATTTTCTTTATCTTGCTTTAAGCTGACTTTTTCTTGATTCAAGAAAAATAATGCTTGGGTTAAGCAAAAAAGTAGCTTATATTAACCAGCAAAATTCTTGATTTAAGAAGAAATACTTCTTGGCGGCAAATTTAAGATTCTTTTTTTTTTCCAGTGCAGCGCGACTAAATTTACTCTCATCAAAATTTAGCCGTAGAGCACATCGTTATGTTCAATTTTTTCATAGCGTGTGTTAGAATCCAGCAGTCTGGCCGGATGTCTATTTTTCCGGCTGCAGATATCGTCTCGGTGTTCCGCGGCGCGACCGAACATATTGTTTTCTTTCCGGCGGAGGTACTTACGGCAGTAATTCGGCCCATCTATTTTCGGCTCCTTCCATTTATGAGTCTGGCGGGAGTCATTCTTCTCCCTGTCTCGGCACCTCTTTCGTCTCGTCTCCCGGCACGCAGCGTCTGGACCCGACAGCACGGCCCCAGCACTGGAAATTTTGGGCGTCAAAGAATTTTTTTCTCTTTTCTACTCTCCCAGTTCCAAAAATAATTTAGGGTTTGCGGTAATTCTGCCGGGGGAATATCAAGTCGCCAACGTCGTACGATTATTATTATGAAAAAAGGAGCTCGCGGCTTGTCTTCGAATGGCAGAGCATGTGTGAATTTAGTATGACATTTTTTTGAAGGGGCAACAGAGGGCTTGTACTTCTTTTTTGACACCCAAGAAACCCGAAAGATCTTACGTTTTTTGTCTATCAATTTATTCAAAGTATGTCACCACGGCATTCTCACGGAGGAGCATACTGCCGTGCTAAGGAAGAACGCCGTATGAGCCACCAGACGTTGCCAAATTTCCTTCGATAAAAACCGAATTTGTAGGGAAAATTGTGAATATTTTTTCCCAAAATTTTCGGACAATTTCGTACCCAATTTAATCTGAAATATCTGAAAATTTCAAAGAAAAATGTGCATGAATGTCTTCAAAAATACATGTTTTATCAAGGGAAATTTGGCAACTCTCGAATGTTCATACGGCGTTTTTCCTTAGCACGGCAGCATACGGTGCCGTCGCTACGCCCCTAGTTTTGCTCATTGCAGACATGCTCGCTGCCAGTCATCCCTCTCTCCTCCCACAGCCTTTTTTTCGTGCCTTAAAGAATGATTTTTTTATTCATTGTACTCAAATTGACAGTGGCGTGTCCTTACTTTCGAATTTCATCATTTGTTCCCAGTATCTGCTATGGTTTACTCTAAGATCATTAAAACATTAGGAGTTTGCCCTAAAATCAAGGAGCAAGTAAATAAATGAAAGAGCTGCGCAGTTTTTAAGGTATTCCGTTGGAAGCATCTAGTAAGAGGTTTAAAACTGAGCTAAACCTTTGCAAGCCTCGCCCGATCAGGATTACCCGTAAAAAATAACGTTTTTTAATTAGACTCCATTTTGCATCGAGGAACTCCATGCATGGACAAGCTCGTCCAAGTACAAAGATTAATCTGCATAGGCAGAAACTCTTCACCTCTCTTAATTTAAAAATCTAAATTTTCGTATTTACTCCCATTTTCAAAATTCTATTTAAAGACGTTAATAGCCTGTGACGCTGAATGTCTTAAAATATACTAACTAACCAACTAACCCATATGGCCTACACGGTGTCTCTAAAATGAGCCAGAAATAGCGGTTCTTTATTGCAAAATGTTGTCCAATTGGCCTGCATTAATAATTGTAAGTATGAAGAAACTGCTGATAGTGGTAAATTCTTCACTTATGGCTTTTCCATGCTGTATAGTTGTCATTGGTTTCCAAGGCATCAAAATCTTCGATCGCTAGGCAAGGTAAACGCGCTCTTTTTTCGAATCTCATTCGACAGTTTAGGGAATGAGGTACAACCGAATTTCGGCTTGAACACATAGGTATGTCAGCTATGGAGAGCCAAGAAATTACCACCGCGAGGTATAGTTTTTTGGATGAATGGCCGCGTATCGAAGGAAAGACAACGTTATTTTTCTCCCAGTAACAAGCTCGATGACAATTTTTAACGCTCATACTTGTTTGAAAGATAGTGCCGAACGTTTCATAGCATAGTGGTATTTGTGAATCCGCCAAAATATTATTATTTCTGTTCTGCTGGTAAAAGAGGTGATTTTCGTTTTACTTTAATCTCTTAGAGTGCATGGAGATGTAGCACGACTGAGTTGATTAAGTAAGTCACGCCCTTTCACCCGAAAAGCTCGTCTGGATAGTGCTTTCGAACGAACTTCTTCTCAGAAATAGTAAGGTCCCAAAAAGCACTTGAAGAATGTTTGATTCAATACTTATTTTCGATGAGCTCTCAGTGCTTGATCTTTTTCTGCATCAGTCACTCAAAAAGTGCTTGAAATTAGTTGCCAATTTTCAGTGGAACTTTTTTCCATCTAAATAATAGGATTCGATATTGGATCGCCTACATTAAATCCGGATGCATGCAAAATTTTTGCACACTACCTTTCCGTTCTAATGGCAGATCTTGCTCGTTTGTCCTTTTTCCGGACCCCTGTTGTATTTATTATTCAAATCAATCCAAAGCTTGTGGCACTTTGCCAGACGGCAAACCTTTCCAGTCTGCGTCTATACTTGCACCGGTAAATTCTTAAATTTCGATACCTCCAAGTGTTTTCCTTGGAAAAGTAAAATTTCAATTTTTTGAGCTAACTTTTACAAACATTTAACTCCGAGCGCCAAAGGCCTAGCCTAAGGCCCCTTTCCCTATAGCCGACCTTGAATCGAAATCTTTGTTTAACCCTCTGATGACAAGTGCCGAGAAGCAAAAAATCGATAGCTAGAAAGTTAATTGCAGCTTAATTGCTGCTTAATTGCAGTGTTTCAAAATCTCCGCCCCAATTTTAAAGTTTCGACGAGAAACTATAGCCAACTTCATCGCTTGTAACTTATACAGAATATTTCACTAACTGAGAAAAAAATCAAGAAAGTTTTCAAAAAATTACGCTCACCAGTTTCTTAACGGAAAATTAAAGCATGACAGGAAATTTGCAACGTCGCAAACGGAGATACGTGGTTTTGCATTTTAGCCGTAGAAATATGCTCGAACCGCGGCTAAAGCGTAGGGTGAAGGAATTCTTAAGAATTCCTTACGAGCTTAAGCTCGTGAGGAAATGTACGGTACAAGGCGTCTTTTTTCTCCTTCTAGGTATTGTATTTCTAATAGGTGAAAATGATAAAAGAGGTAAATAAATTTTAATGCGAGCCGATTCTTTCATTTTTTCATTGAACTCGTACTTTTGACGTTTTTGCAAAGTGAGAAAATTTTCCAAGAGTGAGGACATTTTAAGACCGTAAGATTGCAACCCGTTTTTCCTTAGAAGAATCCTCTGCATCCCTAGACAAGTTTAAACTTTAACTTTAGGAGCTCAATCCCTTATCTCGCGGGAATTCCGTTTGTTCCGGAACTTGCTAAGGATTCCGTCTTACGAACATCACTGTCAGTTCAGTTAACTTCCAGGATAAACCGCTGAAGACGTTTGGGCTGACGGAAGTGTCGCGCACTCTGATATGGATTGCATTTTGCAAGAAGGAACCAGAAGCATTGCAATGTTGCTAAGATTGTGCAACTTCTTTTGTCTGGGAAGAAACCCCTGACTATTCATTTACAACTCCTAGTTTACTCACTAAAACCTGTAAATTTAAGACAAAAATAACCGTGTGAATTTCATATTTTTTCATAATTTCAGTAATTTATTGCAAGGGATGAAGTTGCACAATCTTAGCATCACTGCAATTCTTCTAGTTCCTTTTTGCAAAATGCAATCCATTTAATCATTTGGGTCTTTTCTGCCATAGACACATCAAAATAGACCATAATTTTTGTATTTAGGGCCATAACTCGCATTTTCTGAGGGAATAGATGTTATGAACCACCCAAAACACGCATATTTCACCCTCGCTCCCTTTCACCCCCTCTAGCTGCGGGTAAATTTTTTTTGTAAATCTTTTGTGTCTCTGTACACCACAGAAAACTTCAATAGATTGACCAACTGAAATTCGCAATTTTTCAAAAATAAAAAGGCACCCTATTGTTGCTATACAGCCCAAAAAAAAGGTAAATCGATGCCAAGTTATTATACTCCCTTTGACGGCGTTATCGCACCGCAATTAGCGCCACGCCGAGGCTAGGCCCTAGTGTTCGAGTTATTAGTTCATGCACTTAAGTTATCTAATCTCTCCAACTAGGTATTCCTAGATAGTGCAGTTTGTATACGCGGAATAATCTTCGTTGTCGCGCCGGTAAGAAAAGCGTAAATTATGAACTCGATTTCCGAAATTTTTTTCTCCGTTTCAGTCTTAAAAAAGCTTTCGCCCTCGAAAGTAGAACTGAAGACAGATACGTAGTCTTAATCCCTCTCCCGCAACTCCAAAATCCTTTTCGTCAATAAGCATGAACACCTCCGAGCTGCACCATCTCCAAAAAAATAATTCTGGCTCCAACAGCGTTGATTCGGGAATTTGCTTGGAAAGATTTTTGGGAATTTTTTTTTTTCAAAATTGGAAACCTCGATGAATATCTCAGTTTGCTGCTGGACTATATTCAGCGATGATTTATAGATTTTTTCTCTGGAGGAGAGAAATGGTACCAAGTTTGGTTTTCCTTCTCATCAAGTATAAGAACTCACGACGATGCGAACCTAAATACGTATCCTGTTGTGCCACCAATGTGTGGTCGTCGCAATGGATCCATTGCGCGTGCAATAGGTTTATTTTTTTCGGTGGTTACCTTTGACGGATTAAACGCCTAATTTTAAGGTATGCTTAAACACCCAATTTCTATGTACATACTATTAATATAGAGACATCGCTCTTTAAGGAATATGGCTAATGACGCCATAAAACACTTTCACACATTCATCGGTTTGTTTTCCTTCAGTCTCATCACAGATATACTTTGAGCAACCAATAAAAGTGCTCCTAGGTGATTGGTATAATGTCTGAACAGTTGTGTTGGTATCAGCGATATAAGACTAAATTGGGATGTACAGACTATAACGCTCATTGTCAGTGTTTACATCTATCGACTTATTCGGCGGCTCTACGCGATTCGGAATGGAATACACTCAGCAAATGAGAATGTCGAAAAATGCCCAAATTGGCCCCACTCGAGTGCCGGAATAGGACCATCAGCTATGAATTTCTGTAGCATTTCGTCGAAGTCCAGAATATTGTACTAGACTAATCGGTTTTAGCCGGTCATCTAATCCTTACAGTTGGTATATCGATGTAAACATGCACGCACAGTAAGTAAAAGTGACCGACTTTTTGTGTCATGGAATTTTTTTTTTTAATTTTAACCCTGTTTGGACGCATTTTGAGGCTTCCATGACGCATATTTTTCATTCATTTCTGCCAAAAAAATACGTTTATTTTTTCCTTTTCAGCGAAGAATACTCTCAAATTGTTGCATTGAATGGACGCGGAAATTTTTTGAAATTTTAACTGTTTTCGGCCCCATTTTGAGGCCTCCATGATGAAAATTTTAGAAAATACTGAGTTGATGAACACCGTGTTTTCAATTTAGAGTCTACGTTAAGAGTGATAATCATCCTCGACGAATGTCTCTTCCCACCAGCCAGAATTTCTGGGAGGGACCCGATGATAATATTTTCAATTCTGGGGGGAGGGGGGAGGGGGGGCAAGGTCTCCCTGCCCCCCCCCCCCCCTTCGCACGCCACTGGCGGAGTGATGTGATGACGGGCTGTAACCAATTATTGTCGTTAAATGTATACCGTCAAAAAACGCCAGAATGACGAAAGTCCCGAGTGATCCAATTTCAGCAGTGGGGTGGAACTGATTTCGACCCTCTTCGACGGGATTTCTGAATGGTGCACATGTCGTAGGCAAATGGCAAAATCAGACATTTTGTCAAATGCCTAGGCAAAAAGTCGAATATTCTAATTAAGATTGAAATTTTGATTCTTTTCCTAATTTCAGACAAAATAATTCATTGCTCCTGCAAGAAAAAATTCTCCGTAGAAATTTGCACACACCATAGTATTTTAAACAATTTTTAGCTCCTGAGGAGATACTGATCTTGAAATTTTCAGCATGTCGTAAAATACACAATTTTTTGGAATTTCAACATTTAAAAATATGAGAAGCCATTGAATAGGAAGAGACAAAAAGAGCTCGTATAGGTATGATGAGTTATTTCTTCAAAAATATTGAAAAATCGTGAGCTCTTCGCCATAAATTCACAAAATTTTGTAGACCGCCAAAAGGCGATCTGCCTAGGCATTTGACAAAATGCCTGATTTCACTATTTGCCTGCGACACACATATACGGACCACCATTCTTTGCTGACTTATATGATTTTAGTTTCGAAGCACGAATCTCAATGACTCGTTCAACTAACTCGATTACAAACAGGATTATTTTCCAATGGGGGCTATGTGTAATTGTGCATTTTTACATGAAAATTGGCGACGGCGTCGTGCAGTTCGGCATCTGCGGGCCAGATCGCATGCCGCTTGTCGCGCGGTTCGCGGGCTCAGTTCCGCGCGAGTCGGATTTTCGAGTGATTGTCAAGTGACCGCCTGCACCTCGTGATTCCCGCGTGGGGTTCCGCTGCTCTCTTGAAAAATTGGAACATTTCTGAATGCCCAGTGAAGCTGAAAGTTCGAACTTAATTGGATTTCAGTTTACAGGTTCGTCCGAGCAATTATTGCATTTTTGTTTATATTTAGCAACTTACATAGGTACAGAGCGTCTCGCTCTTTTCGAAAACGTCTCGTGTATTTTTCAAAAATACTAGTTAATCTTTATTTTTTTTTTATTTATTTACTTTTTCTAAATCTCAAAAACATAGATCAATGCATTCTCATACACGGAGAGAAAAAACCTCGTGCGTGGGACCCGAAGTATAGGTCATATGGATCTCTGAAGTTTTCGGATTGAGCATCTGAACACTTTAGGTCTAGCTGTCGAGGTTCGGATCACACATTTGAAACTTCAGTTCGTACATCTGAGGTACTTCAGATGTGAGAACCGAAGTTTTTCGGGTGTGAGAACCGAAGTTTTTCGAATGTGAAAACCGAGGTACTTCGAATGTGAAAACCGAGGTACTTCAGATGTAAGAACTGAAGGTTCAGATGTGTGATCCAAACCTCAGCAGCTGGACTTAAAGTGTTCAGATGCTCAATCCGAAAACTTTAGAGATCCATATGACCTAAACTTCGGGTCCCACGCACGAAGTGTTTTTCTCCGTGTAAATCTCACACTGAAAAAAAAAGCTCCGGCTGTGGAAGGCGCACTTACGGGCCATATACCGTCCGCCGCGTTCCGGGCGTAGCCTCCGGAGCAATCTAAACTACGGCTCCAGCACCCAGAAGTTTCGGCCTCTGAGCCCAAATAGTAGCGGAATGTCTGTCCATATACCCCGTAACTTTTTTCCCCAGTGTAATCACAATAGTTTTCTGTCAACTTAGGTGTTCAAGATCCCGTTGGATTCATACTTTCGATCTTAATGCTCGTTTTATACAGGCGCGGTATCGAAAAGCGGGCTGCGTATTCACATTTGGACCACATTTTGCAATTAGGAATAACCACCTCTAGCTTATTGCAGGTACAACATATGCGTCATTAGTTTCCGTAAGTAGTTAGGTGTTTTTATTAATGAGTCAGAATTTGTAGTTCCGAATAATTGCAAAATGCAGTCCGTTTATCGAGTACGAGGTATGTCGCTGAATGTGCCAATGAGCGCAGGTATCACAGCGGGATGTCACGTCCATACATACGTACTTGCGAAACAGAATTCCGAAATCGTGGCTGGATAAACATTTCCGAGACGAGGAGGACCCAGGCCAGGCGTTATTAGATGTCATGTGTAGTAAGCATGAGGGTATTTCGCCGAACTGGATGTCTAGAGCATGGCCTCAAGTGTCATGGGCGTAATCAATTATTTTCTGGCTAGATGCCGCCGCCGCTGCTCGCGCTCGAATCACGAGGGTCATCCGACGTAGGACTCATCTTTCCGAAGGCTCCCTCCGACACTCCTGCGAGCGTATACAACTGTACTGCCGTGCTAAGGAAAAACGCTGTATGAACCTTCAGGCGTTGCCAAATTTCCATTGATGAAACACGAATTTCCTGGTAAATTTATGAATATTTTCCTTCCAATTTTTCAGATCATTTTGTTTGCAATTTTACCTGAATTTACTGAAAATTTCATGGAAAAAGATCCATAACCTACTGCAAAACTAAACATTTTATCGAAGGAAATTTGGCAACTCTCGAATGTTCATGCGGCGTTCTTCCTTAGCACGGCAGTCTAGGAGTCCTCGCTGTCCTCAGCTCAAAATTAGTTGGCAGTATATTTTGTGTGCGTCTTGGATGGCTTGAGATGTCCGTCAAGTTGAGCGTAAACCACACGGGGAAAAAAACCTCGTGCGTGAGACCCGAAGTTTAGGTCATATGGATCTCTTGAAGTTTTCAGATTGAGCATCTGAACACTTAGGGTCTAGCTGCCGAGGTTCGGATCACACATCTGAAACTTCAGTTCTTACATCTGAAGTACTTCGGTTTTCACATCCGAAAAACTTCGGTTCTCACATCTGAAGTACTTCAGATGTAAGAACTGATGTTTCAGATGTCAAACCTCAACTTCGGCAGCTAGACCTTAAGTGTTCAGATGCTCAATCCGAAAACTTCGGAGATCCATATGACCTAAACTTCGGGTTCACGCACCAAGTTTTGTTCTCCGTGCATGGTGTCTCGGACCGGAACAAGCGAGGATTTTTCAGGGAAAATCAGGGAGAAGTCGGGGAATCTGCTCTAGAAACTGGGAATTTCCTCTTCTATCGCATAGAGTTTGTTATTGCACGTGAGTCGCCGTCATCGACTTCTTGAATAGCGTATTTGAATCTTCAGATCATCCACTGAAAAAGAAACTCCGGCCCTGAAAGTCGTACTTACGGGCTGTATAGACAAATTTGTCCGTGTTCCGGGCGTAGCACCCGGAGCAATCGAAGCTATGGCTCCAGCATCCGGAACTTTCGGCCGCTGAGCCCGGCACGGTCGGTATGTCTTTACTAGGGGGCTACGCCCCCTGGCCGCTACGCGGCCCAACCCCCTGAAGGCGCTCCGCGCCATCAATGGGCCGCTTCGCGGCCCCTTTTTTTACTCTCCTATCAGCGTTAGTTTTATTTTTCCCCTAAAAAATTACGACATGAGGTATATTTTACTTTTTAGAATGAAATTATTTTTCTTTTTTATAAATGAAGAAGAAAAAAATGAGAAGGCAAGAAGATGCGATTCTCAATGATTTCTTAATGCTCCATTGCAGTAAAACAACGATCCGGGACGGACAGTTATTTTCATGGTAATGCAGAAGCGGGATTCGAACCCCCATTATATCATCAGTAGTCGTCTTGAAAATTGAAATGAAACCGACGTCTTAGACGACTCGGCCACCGCTCGTATGATGACAATTGGCGTGAATCCTGTGTAGATAAGTATAGAGCTGATGCGCAGGCTACCCAGCTACTGCGCAACCTCCTCGACCACTGCGCATCCACCCGCGCATAGCGGTAGCAGTCCCGGAGCATTCCGTAAATTCATTCAATTTTATAACTTGATTTTAAAAAAACCTGGGTCCCATTTCCAAAATCTGATTAGAGCGGGCTCATCTAGGTCCTATTACCTGTCGATTTACGCAAAAATCATGGAAATCGGCCCGGTAGAACGCTCAAACGAACTATGACAAAAAGTATAAATTTACATTGTTTAAATGGGAGAATTCGCAACTTTACCACTTAATATAAAAAAACCTGGGCCATATTTTGAAAATCTGAAAAGAGTTGGCTTATCTAGAGACAATTGCCCGTCGTTAGCCGAAAAAATCATGAAAATCGGCCCCGTAGAACGCTGAAACTAAGCGTTACCAGTTACGCAAAATTAGGAGGTCTCGGAGCTTATAGTATAGATAACCCGTAACTTTTTTTTTCCAGTGAGCGTGGAGTCAAGGGCCATGGTGCCTAGGACCGGACTAAACCGGGATTTATCAGGGAACGAAAAATTTCAGGTGAAATCAGGAATAAGTCAGGGAATCTGTTCTAGAAACTGGGAATTGCTCCTTGCCGCGCATAGAGTTTATGTTATTGCACATAAGTCGCCATCATTGACTTGGCATATTTGTATGGCATACATGGCATACATTTGTATGGCATACACTTTGGCATACATTGTATGGCATATTTGAATATGTAAATCATCAGAATAGAGGGATTACCCTTGACCAGGTAATATAAACACCAGAAAAGGTTTCGGAGTTCACAATTTGAATGCGCGCCAAAGAAACGGCTGGAAGTTGAAAAACATTTATATTCATACCTGGAATTCTGGAGAATTATATAGTTTTTCTCAAGTAAATCTGGGGAAGCGGGAGAAACCAAGGTTTCCCATCTGGGAATAAGATCTTGAAAATCAGGGAATGGGCATGATCAAGAATTTAGAAATCCTAGCGAAAACATTCCGATCGACGATCCTCTTGATTTTGTACGGGATGCCGAAGAAGAATTTACGTAATCCGTGCGTTGTAAACAGACCAAAACTATATAGAACGTATTCATAGTAATAATAACTATGGGCAACTGACCTAAATTTTCTGGAACCATGTAGCACGTAAAACCTATTACGAGTTACAATTACAAAGAGTAACAATTAATTAAGAGTTAATTGTCACTCTTGATTAGTTCATTTTCATATAGTTCTTTTTCACATAAATTTGTTCATTTTAGAGATCCCGAACTGACAATGTCCCCCCGGTAATTATAGGTTCCCAGAAACCGGCAAAATCAAATAGACTCTGGTTCACTCTTTTTCATAATGATCATCCCTGGATCGCCATAGCAACCGCAGGATTCCGAACCGCAGTAATTAGCCCAATTAATTGCTGCGCACTGGATTGGTGCCGCGTTTAACAAGAGCCAGGGACTTAAACGGTGGAGACATAATTGGTGAATTGTAACAATTAATCACCAATTTCCTACGTTTCAACGAGTGGAAAAAATACATTTTTGCACAGCGTGCCAACATTGAGCAAGCAGTGTCATATTAGTTGGACTGAGTTCTCAAAAGTTTTATTGCAATAAAAATGGTTTTTATGAAAATTGTATTTATTCGTTGCAGTTGCGCTTCGTTGAATGAACCAACCTAATCCGTTTTGAGCTCGCCCACTCGGGAGAGCTCTTTGCGATCGATTTCTTTTAGCATTGGTAGTGTCCGTGGCGACGAATGGATGGTTCTCGTTGCCGTCGGAGGAACGGCCAAAATCCCATTGATTTCAAGGTCTAAAAGTTGAATTTTCGCGGGTTACAGTTTTCCTCCGTCGAACATTGCCGTTCCCTCATTCAACTGAGGATTAATTGTTCCTCGTTTGCTACACTAGAGAGCAGCACTTTCCAGTGGCCGAGCATATCATAGCATGTTGCTATGGTTTTATATCAAATAACCTAATTGTATGTTATCATCCTCTTATCTTTTCAATGCAGTTTTTGTGTGCAGTTGCACTTGCAATTGTTATTATTTCTTAAAATAAAAAACATGGTGACCTCGACATGATTTAATAATTTGTTCAATTAATTTTAAGTTACTAAGACTAAGATTGAGATTTGCGCATAATTAATGGATAATCCTTAAGATTGCCGTTATTGGTACCATAGAAGGTTAATTAACCTCAAAATAATTGCATGCTTGAGAGCTGCCGTTATTGGTACCATAGAAGGTTAATTAACCTCAAAATAATTGCATGCTTGAGAGCTCGGTTGAGACTCGCATTGGGATCCTTTCAGAGTTTGTTTAAACCTCATATTAAGAATGCTTTAGGATTCGTTTGAGCCCCTTGCATCAAGAATGCTTGGGAATTCGTTTGAGCCTCGCATTTAGAATGCTTGAGAATTCGTTTGAGCCTCGCATTGAGTTTCTTTAGAGTTCGTTTTAACCTTAAAATACAGATGCATGAAGTGCTCTTTCGAGCTCCGTGCTATTTATAGTGCGCGAGGTGCTCCATTGAGCCACCCCATACCTACAAAGGCGTGATGTGCTCCATTGAGCCACTCGCATACAAAGGCTTGAAGTGGTCTCTCGAGCTCCACGCTAAAATTCAAGTGAATTCCTTTTCAGCTCTTAGTGTATACCATAAGTATTGTGTAAGAATTATGGCAGAAACGTTCCTCCAAACCGTGCTAAATTATAGTTTCTTTGAACTCTGTGCCGATAAAAATTCAGAATTTCAGACTGCCAGCTTAACAAAGTATAACCTTAATTCAAGTTGGCGACTTGATTTAAAAAAAAAATTAAAATTAAATCATATGGTTTCATTACATTGGTGACAAGTTAAGAAAAAGCTTATCAACGATGAAAGCCAGAAACAAAAATGCGATGGCAAAAATAGCCATTGCAACATTTGCCGCAAAATCACATTCATAAAAGATAATTCCATTTCTCTCTCTTTATTTCTCTTTATTTATTGTAATGTGAAAAATTTGTCATATGAAATTACGTCATAACATTTTGCATCGGCATGTAACCTCTGATAATTGGGTAAAGATTCATTTAATACATATACAATTTCAGAAAAAATCATTAATAGTTGTTAATAGTTTCCCAAAGGCGAGCTCTCCAACACAGTAGTGTTGGAACCAGCAGCTTGTTTTTAGTTTGATTTTTTTCGGAGGGTGAGGAGAGAGTGACTATCTCCATCGTGGTCACTTTCGCCATGGGTTTAAAAATAAAATTTCGGAGAAACTTTAAAGCCCTACCGCAAAATTCACAAATTTCAGAATTGACTTTTCAACACACGTACATCTAAATATTTTTAGAAAATTTAAGCAGCTCATTTGCGGGAAGAACACAGCTTCGAAGCCAGATACCAAAATTTTCACCTAAATCGCTCGGAGATTTTCCTTATTTTTCGGCATTACGGACCACATTTTCCTCAGTATCACGATGTCCTCGTGTCACTTTCTATCGTACTTTTCTCAAGGGTATTCGAGATAATGGAGTTAAAACAAGGTAAATCCCATCCACAATAGGTTGAGCCAAAGCCATATGGTGTTTTTTCCTGTATGCCGTTTGAAAATTCAAATTTAATCTCATAACACTTTCTTTCTTTCCTGTTTCAGGTTTGTTCAGATGCCCATTCTACCACGTATCATTCGAATAAGTCGTTAGAGGTGAGTCACACTGATCATCCTTCAGCTTTGGAGACCTTCTCTAATGAATATTTTTTCTTCTTTTGCCATTTTCTCATTACCGAACATAGAGCTATTTTTGTTTCTTACACAAAAATAGACTCTGGTTTTGTTTTCTACATCACGAGTTATGACAATGGCAGGCATACTTGATAGAATTTCGACCACGTTCGCCGAAATTTGAAGTTTGTGGATGTTAGACAAATTTGACGCAATTATATAATAAATGAAATTCTGCTCACGGTTGATACATTTTGATACAAATTGAAAAAATAGTGCAGTTGTGTAATACTTTTAATAAACAAAATCAAATATGTCGAATTACTGAACTTTTCAATTTTGAGAAAGTTCGATTGAAGCACGACGAGATACTTTTCAATTTTTCGTAGTTGTATTAAAAATGAATGAACGATCCAAAGTTCGATGTCCAAAAAGTCGTGTCTCCAAAAGCTTGATATGAGTATCAAATTTTGGCAACTTCAAGCAAGTTCGACAAGTCGGTAAAGTTCCGATTAATCCGATGTTCCGTTAAGGAGAGTACGCGGTACATCGGGTATATCCAGGAAGCGATTTTGCACGCTAAGTAAAATAAGTATAGTCGTGAAAATGAAAGCTTCCTCATGATTATATCCTTTTAATTAATGCAGTCAATTAAATTGTTTTGTCGCCACTAAGAATTTTTTTGAAAACTCCTGTAAACTGCCGTAGCCCCAAGGCGGTTTGAAGGACAGATAATTCAGAATGTTTAGCATCAGGATTTTCCTGATTTTTGGGACTCTACCAGAATTTGAGGTCAATAAAGATTTAATCAAGATTCAAAGAAAAATCGGTCGTAAAATCCGGATTTGAGAAAAGTCGGCTGTCCGATCGGATTATTTTTTTTTTATGCTTTCGCACACGATTATGCAGAAATTTAAATTTTTCTCCACAAAAAATCGGAATTTTATCAGGATTTAGCAGTTAAAATCAGGAATAATCAGGATTTTCCAATTTGAAAAAAAACTAGACACCCTATCATCAAGAATTTTCCGCAGAGAGCTTTAGAGATATAGTAAGGGGCCGTTCATATATTACTTAACGCTCAAGGGGGGGGGGGGGGAGGGTCGAGGAGATTGTTACACCATTTTGTTTTTACGTCTTAAATGATAGAGACCTACGTCACAAAAGCGTTACAAGGGATGGGGGTTAAAAAATCCGAAAAAGCGAGTTACGGAATTTATTGACGGCCCCCAAGTTTTTTTGAAAGAATTCTCAAATGGAACGGGACTCGAAGAGTGCGACCTAAAATTCCGACCTAGATCGGGATTGTTATGTGTCACGGTGATTTCCGCTGGTATAGGTTCGACACGAATGCAATGCTCCCGGAAAATCGGATTTTTCCCTTCTTTTCTTCTTTTTGTAGGAAAATCTCATTTGAGGAGGATGTTGACATCCATTATTATCCTAAAACTTACGCAACAACTGCGTTATTCCCTTTCTTTCTCTCTGAGTTTTTACCTATGTGTTTTTTACCGAAGATAGCGTTAGCAAGCGTTATAAGTGGGGAAGAGGGTCAAAACATTCCAAATTTTAATTTACGTACTACAAGGACGGCCCTGAAGCCCAGAAAATAGGCAAGTTTTGCTATTTTAAGGTCGTTCCTTCAAAGTTTTTTAATATAATGTTTAAGATTTTCTCAGTTTGCCGCGATCTGCGCATCACAAGATCAGAGATTTCTGCATTCCTCAATTGAACTTCATGTTGCAATTAGGAACTACAATTGAGGGGCTTCGAGGACTAGGCGCGTAAGTGCAGTTTTTGCTACTTTGAGAAATACGTGTTCGAAGTTTCGACATTTCATGGATCCTTATGGCGGAAAGAAAGCGGAAAAAATCCATTTTAAGACTATAGTTTTACTTAAATTTATCCATATATCAATTTTTCAAAAACTGCACTTATGCTCCTTGTCCTCTAAGACCCTCAATTTCTATAGCTCAGCTTAGAAACAACGTATGTACCATTAATTTCCCTATGAACGTAAGTGTTTTCACGGATGAGCCTGAAATTTTAGTTCGCCTAATTGCAAAGTGAAGTTTAAAATTTCCATGCAGTTGATCCTGAAAAAGTTTCACGTTCTCTACGTGGAATTTCGACAGGGGAAGTATTTCGCATTGCTTCATTTTCCACCCCATTTCGTGATCCATTTTTGTTTTTTTCCTCGGGAACCTTGCCTCTCGGCTCTCAGCGCACCTAGCATACGCGTCCTCGCCACGGCTTTTTCCACCTGGGCACGGTTACGACGCCGCACAAAGGAACGAGTTAATAAAAGAAGTCGGACACGACATTTTTGTCCAAAATTTCAAATTTTGCTGTCAATTCCGTCAAAAATTCTATTTTTAGGAGTGTTTCAAATAGGAAATTTCACGAAAAAAACAATGAAAACCACTTTTAAACTGTTTTGTTTCATACATACATATTAGTCGCTTTACAGCACTCCCTCGCGCTCTACGACTCCTAACCTCCACTGCTCTCTTTCAAACCACAAATCTTGGGGGATTGAGCACCTTAACATTTCCGCTTTAATCCCTTCCTTCCAACCCCACTCCACTTTGTTTCGTATTTTCAAAAATGCAAGCTTTCAAAGTTTCCAAATTTTGTCCGACTTCGCCCATCGACACGGTCCAGTGTGCGCCGCGGAACATCGAAAGTAACGCGGCGATTGTTCCACGTCGCCGGCAGGCCGCGTCTCGCACGAAGCTCAAAAATGCAAATGCCTGATCGATCGCTCCTCTCGCTCGGGTAAATCGGATAATGTAAGTAATGCTCATATTCCATTCAGCGCGTACTGCCGGCCGTAAACATCTACTCTGCCGTGCGAAAGAAGAACACCGTAAGAACATTCCAGAGTTGCCAAATTTCCCCGGATAAAACATGTATTTTTGACGAAATATATGCTTATTTTTTTTTGAAAATTTCAGATATTTTAGAATAAATTGCGAACAAAATAGTCTGAAAAATTGAAAGCAAAATATTTACGATTTCCTCAATAAATTCGCATTTTATCAGAGGAAATTCGGCAACGCCTGAAGGTTCATACGGCGTTTTTCCCGAGCATGGCAGTACTTAAGTCGAGTATTTCTCGCGCGATGCATATTTCAACGCCGGGTCCTTTCTTCGGCCCCGAAGTGGGTCGCCCTCGGGGCATCGGTCAGCCCAGTTTGGTGTTATCACCGGAGTGAAAAGTCCCGCGAGGGGGAGGGAAGTCCTCCCTCACCCCCCCCCCCCCCGCTGCGATAGAATTTGTAGGGCAAGGGTAAATTGGGTCCAATCCAATCGAAAGAAACCAATTAACATTCGAAATCGAGTTGAATAGCGTAAAGCAAACCTGTCATTTCTGCAGTGGACTTTCAATAAAAAGCGTGTCTGTTTAGCGCGCGGGAAAAATTGGGTTAATTTAGTCGTGGGGAGGCTGGGTTTAGGGTAGCTCTATGAATAAGGCCTAATCGAACATCAAAATTGAAATAGTCCCAATACCCCCATGACCCTGAAAAGATAATCATATTTTCCATTGACGTTACTGCAGGTGTGGCACTATTACCAAACTGCGTTCAAGCGATAATTGATTAATCATTCAGGAATGTTCGTGCCGTAAATCAGCCTCCAAAATCTTAAAATAGGGAAAGTCGAAAGCACCGTTTCCAATAGAATTGGGTAACCGCTAATGTCCATTTCTCCAGTCTTAAGTTTTTTTTGAGTTCATAATACTTCTAAAGACTTGATACAACCATAAAATTGATAAAGGACTCGTATAGGGATTAATAAAACCCGAGGACGAGTTTTAACGCCAATTTCGTGGTTGCAAGGATCTCCGGAAAGAATTCTGAACTCAAAAAAACTTAAGACTGGAAAAATGGACATTAGCGGTTGTCGCACGTCCCGATTCAATTGATCTTTTTAGTAAAGGGGACATTTATTTTTATTTTATTTTAAGATTTTGCATGGAGAGATGATTTTCGGCACGAACATTCCTCGTTGATCTATATTTTCTGAAAGTTCAATTTTTTTCTAAAATAATCCATTCCAAGACCAACCCACACTCAGGTCAGTCATTCCCGAGGACGAGTTTTGGTACTCTACTGCGCAGTGACGTAGTATTGAGTGCCTACAATGTATTTCTTACGGGAGCACTCAATGCCACGCCACAATGGGTGCTGCGAGTTAGGGCCGGGCGGGGGAGTGGATTTCAAAAAAAGCTGCGCAATAACTGTCCTGTGTGGATTTGTCTTGATCCATTCAATGGTTAAAATTTGAATCATATTGATATTACCCAGAATGCATTGCGTCAAATCTGAAAATACACTTGCAGGGAACGCCGCACTCAAGCCAGACTCGAAAGTAATCGAAATAGCGTGGCGCATGATCAGGAGAGAGATAGTAACCAATCCATTAGGGCATACTCATCTCCGTTCCCATCATAGGGATTGACTCGCATCGCACCCATCGCATACTCAGCATGTAAGTGCATATGAGTCACAGCAATCTCCTTGAGAACGATGGTTCGCACTCCTTTCATCGAATTCCGCCCCCTCCTCAACCCCATTCCATCTCCACCGAGCACCAATGCATACATACGAAGAACTGAGGATTTTTTTTTCCTTATCATCAATTCTTTGTTTGCTCGAAGCGTTTAGATCACGAAGAGCATTGCAATGCTGCCGTATAAGAGTTATTAAATGTTTCTTTGAATTTATTTTTGAGGTTTGAGACCCAGTTAAATCGTCTTATTGTAAGCTTCCTCCTCGCGTGAATGGCTCATTGTTCCTATTTTAAGCGGTGTTTTTAAAGGAAAATTCCACGAAAAACCCAATGGAACCACCACTAAACTTCTTTGTTTCGTAGTTCAGAAAATATAAGTTTCCAAATTTTGTTCGACTCCTTCTATTGATTCGTTTCATTGTGCGTATAGGGCCATCGGCAATCGCCACACTATTTCCTATTTAGGCTTTGAGATGTTACTCTTGCCGGTGCCGGCAGAGTTTTCGAGATTGGGTCGCAATCGCAGATGAGTCAAGTGGGAAAGTTCCGAGGAATGGAGATGTTGCATGTGTGAAGGATTTGCGATTTGACTGTTGTTTCTTATGTAAAAGTTCGCGAGGAACACGATGGTGCCACTGGTTTTCTCTGAAATTAACTCCCAAGCGCAAAAAAAGCTCTCAAAGTGAGGCCAAAATGGAGGGGATATCCCGCCCTACCCTGAGAGTCCACCTCTACATTAAAACAAACTCTCCATGCAAAGATAGGGAGCAAATACATTAGCAGGGTTGCCGTGTTTTCAGTTTTGGAGTCCCCAAATGAAGTGGCAGCCCTGTCAATGTATTTGCTCCCTATCTTTGCATGGAGAGTTTGTTTTGATGTAGAGGTGGACTCTCAGGGTAGGGTGGGATATCCCCTTCATTTTGGCCTCACTTTGAGAGCTTTTTTTGCGCTTGGGAGTTGATTTCAGAGAAAACCTGTAGCACCATTGTGTTTCTCGCGAACTTTTACATGAGAAACAACAGTCAAATCGCAAATCCCGCACACATGCAACATCTCCATTTCCGGCAGAAATCTACTTTACCGGGAATTTTTGGCAGAAACACAGACCTTTGCTTGCTTGCTCAGCAGCAATCTCAAGGGCCGCGGAGAACGTTCCCGGAATGGGATTAGATTTGATTAGATTTAAAACCCGTGGGACAAAGTCCAAAACACGGAAACTCAAAAGAGTGTGAAGTTCCCGGGATGGCTCTTCGGTACTTATCCAGAATTCTCCGTTCCCATTTCCAGCAATTGAGCTTCCCGAGAAATATGGATCCGTAGATGCGATTGTTTTTTCAGAAGCGATCTTAACACAATTTCAGTCATTCGTCTAATTTCCATTATTTTTGGTCAAATCATTATTCGATCTCAGATATTTTGACGCAAAGAGGAATCTATCTTGAGTAGTAGATTTATGGATACTAATGCTTTTCAGCGAAATGCGCAAATGATATAGGGATACGTCGCACACTGAACCGAATCAATAGGAGAAGTCGGACAATACCTGGAGACTTTGAAAGCCTATATTTTCGCAAATATTAAGCAAAGAAGTTTAAGAGTGGTTCCATTAGTTTTTTCGTGAAATTTACTTTCAGCAACACCCTTTGAAATTGAATTCATTACGAAATAAACATTAACATTTGAAATTTTAGCCAATAATTCCATGTCCGACTTCTTCTATCAACTCGATCCACTGTGCGTTGTCGCTTGTCTAACATGACGTAAGGGTGTATCTCTATCTTCACATGAGTCCCGGAAAGCATGAAGTTATACGAAGCCCAGGGCTCACCTTGAAATCGAGGTGCGCCATTACGTCAGAGAAGCGTCGGCATGTGTGGTAGAGCATATATCGATGGCTGAGGTGCGAAACCACGTATCCTTATTACGGTGTTTCAAAATCTCCACTCCTAGTTTAGTTTTTCTGCGAGAAGCAAGTCAACTTTACAGCTTGAAATTTATACAGGATATTTTGCTTACTGAAGGGAAACAAGGGGCTTTTCAAGAAATTACGATGACTAGTTTTCCACGGAAAAAATAAAATGCGACAGGAAGTTTGCAACGTCGCAATCCGAGTTACGTGGTCTCGCGCTTTAGCCATTAACATTCTGTTAGGCGGTGGACTTCAAAATCGTGTACTTCACTCTCAAAAAAATTTTTCTTTGCGTAATGCGGTGCAAAAATCAGGCTGCAACCGTATTTTGAATATATTTTCGTTTCATGCGACGTCATTTGGACCGCCTTAAGCAGAAAGGAACCAAGCCACATCAGCTATTGCCAAATTTAATCGGGCAAGTTAATTTTTTTCATGAAAACGGTTGTGCGGATTTTAGTGAAAATTTCAGTGAAAATTATCCATAGTTGGAAGCAAATTACCTCAAAATTTCAAAGGAATCCGCACGCAAACGATCTCTCGTAAAAAATTAAATTGCCCTGTTAAATTTGGCTATAGCTGATATGCCTTGGTTGCTTTCTGTTTAACTCGGTCCATTTCGTCATTATCTATGCTCACGCAGCGGACTTCTGACGTCATACATTGACGTTAACGCACTAAAGGCAACTGCGTGCAAACTTTGAGCCAGCTTTTTTTTACCCCTTTTACAGAGTTTTTGTGTGTTTTCTGACGACGCGCACATAAGTTCGTGACATTGCGTTAGCTTTGAACGGGTCCAGTTGCTTCTGTGTTCTCAATTTTGTTCCTTTCGTGAATCTCTCAAGATGAACGCTATGTCATAAAGGGTAAAGTCTTATCGTATCATCACCTCCGTTTTCTGTCATAAACAACTCAAATTCATCTTTCTTCGAAGTTTTGGGTAGTTTTTCTGGAATGCGTTTCGTACTTTGCTGACGAAGCCCAAACCATTGCAACACAATGCAACCGAAACAGCGGCCTCTTTGTGTATCGATCGGAGGTAGCCGGAGAAATTGATTGTCACTGACCGAGGTAGGATTTCCGGAAGAGAGGATGTGAACTGATTCATGACGAAATAATAAGCTAGCGGTGGCTCATATCAAGGGTAGTCGAAGAAAGCCGAAGGAATTTAGCATTGGTAATAGCTCGGTGGGGAAGGTCATCGCCAGGAATCTGCAACTATCACCCGTGACAAGATTTGCCATCCGTCCGCGAAGTCCTCAACGGAGTAATTGACCCGTCTTCGGGTGTTCAAATTGGCAGCCTTCAAGTGAGTAACCGATGACTCTTGATGAGTAAATATCATATATCAATGTAGAGTACCTAGATTTGGAGAGAAAAGGGAACTTTGTAATCCTGAGAATTTATCATCCATGAAACAATTTGCAGTCGTAGTGGTTCATTCAGTTATCAAAATCGTTATCATCGTCAGGGTGTCTGGCACCAGGATTTGAAGTCAATCAGGCTTTTATCCCGATTTCATCAGGATTTGAGAAAAGTCGGCCGTCCGATCGGATTTTTTTATCAAGCTATTTTTGTGAAGCCAAAATTGAAATTCTCAAAAATCAGGATTCGGAAAAATCATGAAGTCAGGATTTAGCAGTCAAAAATCAGGATTTCCCAATATGTAAAAAAACAACAACAACAAAAAAAAAACAGACACCCCTGATTGTGCAAGTCAATCCTCTCTCGTGGTCTTCTCCGTAGTCTTCACACCGAAGCTTTAAGTACAGCGTCTCGTCTCTGCCGTGAGGCATCAAATCTTTCAAGGTTCTTGCTCGCACAATGAAAAAAGGAAGAAAATAAGAAGATTTTCAAACTTATAAAATTTCCAGCCCACTGATATTCTTGAGTAAAATAAGGTCGGAAAATTGTTTCAAATAAATTCGGGAGTGTACTACCTAAGAGAATGCTCATTCCCAAAAGCTAGGATGATTTGATCGATTTTGTCGCAAATTATGACGCGGAGGCATTGCCATATCACAACCAATAATCAATGTAGACCTATTCTTGTGACCTGAAAGAACCGTGCCCATGGGTAGAAGATTAGAGGTATTGCGAGAAAATACGCCTGTTCTTTCTAGTTATGTGGAGAACTAATTAATGGGCTCATGAATGTCCCTAAATGAATTTCCGCCAGTATTGTTTCGCTTCATTGTATTCGTTTCGCGGGACAGGCTAGAAATGGCCGATTGCAATTGTTCACAAGAGATTTTCGCTGTACTCTCAGAGCTGGCGGTTTTGTTCCTGCAACCATATGTTTAGTGCCATTCTGATTTTTTAAGTAAATCTGCTCAAAGAGAAAATGTGGGAACTACTACAAGTAGACACTATTCATCTATCGAAACACCACCACCGAGTTACGCTAAGTTAAATTGGCCTTAAAGTGGGGGCAAAAATGGGATATCACTGGAAAAAAAGTTGAGTCACATGAACGCAACGTTCGGCGTTCCATGTCACGGCAACTATTCGGTCAAACCGAACTTTCTGTTCTCGTAATCGAACTTTGGCGATAAAGTGAACTCTGTCGAAAGTTCGGTTTGATAAACTGAATAGTTGGGGTGATATGGAACACCGATCTTTTTTTCTCAGTCTTAATAGCCGAGGTTCCTCCTTCATCATTTGGTGCAAAAAACTCCCTATATTCCAAAAATTAATTGACCCTTTGAGAACCCCAAAGTTAGAAAAATATATGATTCGCGAATGGGAGAAAAACGTATTCGAAGTTCACCAGTGCTGTCTATGCATTTAGAAACAATTCAGTTCAAACGCCTTGAGTATTAGTAATGAAGCAAATCATTACTTAAAATGTTGACCAAATATCCTCGAGAGAGAGATAAGAAGTGTTTAGAAATAAAAGCTAAAAATTGATATTTTTAACCCAATCAGGTTTTTTCGGTGCACTGATGAACAATATTTAGGTTTTCATTCTGAGCTATTGTCTAACTTCATCTTATTTAGGTATGTAGTGTGTTTTTTTTCCATCTTTTGTTCGTTTTATTTCTTCCTTCGTCAAACAAAAAGCTGAACATGTGGCGAATCATACATCCTATTACGGGGAAGAGTTCTATTTAATTTACGAGAGGGGAACACTTTTTTTTACGTAAAAATAGAATGTATTTGTGCAAGGGCTCCTGCTCTTAATTCGTCTCTAATTATATACCTTGGACTATGGTGCTGTTTGTTTCAAATATCGCACCTGGAAGAACCCTTTACCCCTGGGATCAATACTAATCCTATTGGAACCTTAAAATCTTAATTCCATCTCCAAAAATACCGCTAACCCTTGAGAAAAAGGAAACGTCAATATGCTTATCGTGGAAAAGTTATATCTTATTCATGAATTCTGGATGATTGAATGACGACTGGACTCAAGTGACAGCTTTTTCCCCTCATGAAACCGCGAGGTGAAAAGTGTGATTAATAGAACTGTGCACGTTACCCACCTGTAGTATTGTACCCATTTCACCCCCAATCATTCTCGGAAAGGCAACTTCGCTACTTTTTGCAGCCTCTGCAGTTAGAGCTTACAAAGCACGCCATTTGTAGGATGATCATACCACTTTTTTTCAACCTTCGGCGAGTAGGCTGGCAATTTGCTCTCTCTGAAATTTGAACAGCTGTGTCCCTCCTACCTCTGTCACGGTAGGTCCGCTAGTTCACTTTTGCCATCTTGGTGTTTTGCTCTGTAGCGGTGATAAATTATAACATTTAGTTTCGGTTTTAACAATTTTCCACATTTAAGTTACCTAAAGTTTTCTTCGTTGTAATTTTTATTTAAAGTCTTAAGTCCTTTGATTTAGTACCGAATGAACCATGAATCAGCCAAGTAAGTAAACTTGTTAAATAGCAATTTACGACGAAGCGACGGTATGCTTTTACATGGGCAGTGTTTTGTGAAACGGACCCAAAAGACATGGGCTCGGAACGGAAAAATATGGATTTGGGGTTTCATCCCCTCATGAGGTCAATCTAGTAAGCAATTCGACTACATTTTTCAATTAGGAACTGTAAATTCCGGCCCGGTTTAAAAACAACGTATGTTCCATTAGTTTCCCTATGCACATAAAAGTTTTTTTCCGATGAGCCAAAATTTATAGGTCCAAATTGCAAAATGCAGTCCAATTTAGCTTCCTTTTTTGTTTTTACACATCAAATATTGTTTGTGGACATTAAATTCTTGGCAGGAAAAAGCATTTTACCTCGCGTGTGTCAGGGAAATGTGAGGGAATTTCATTTTCTAAATTGTGTGGCAACCCTGGAATATACCCTGGATTTTGAGTTCGGTCGTCAATAAGTTTTTCTATTTTACATCGTACGCACAAACATGGCAGAATTTTGGATATAATCATCGATCTGCCCTCATTTTTCTCTTTAGGTACGTCAACATTTTCCTTATTTGCAGTGCAATTCACCCCGCCCCACCCCCCGTCCTCGTCTCGCTCCTGCCCATTCAATTAATGTTGCGCCATAGGTTTCAGGAGTGAAGAGCCCTCGCCCATAATCGAGCACTCGGTTCGGACGTGAAACTCGGAAAATAGGGGGGAAAAATCGAGCCCCCCCGTGCTCCCGAACACTCTGCAGAGGTTGTCGTTGTGGCCGGGTGGCGGCGGCGGTAGGGAGGGAAATCAATTAAAGGCTTCACTGTTTCGCTGCAGAAACTTCAAATGCCTGTGCACGCTAGCCGGGTGCTCCTGCGAGTTGCAAATGTGACATGCCGGTGAAAAAATGATGCGCACGAATGAAAAGTATGTCGTAATATGTGTCAGTGTCGTGGCGTGAATTGCGATGTATCGATTGTTTTGCCATTTAAACGTATGGTAAAGAATCGATTATTAAGGTGTTCGCTGTGAACTTCCTGATTATCGATCCTTTTCCATAGGATTAAATGGCATAACAATCGATATATCACAAAGCACGCCACGCCACTGATATGTGTGCACCAGAATCCGCGAGGAATCCAGAGGCGGATCCAGCAACTTGGCAACATTGTTTTTCTCCTTTTAAACCTATGGAGATGTATCGATTTTTGGAGGGGCCAGGTGCTCCGGCATGAATCGATTATTTAACATAGGTTTAATAGGAAGAAACCCGGTGTTGCCAAATTGTTAGATCCGCCAATGGAGGAATCGTGGGATTTTTCCGATGGCAAGCTGAATGCTAGAGAGGAGATTTTGGGCGGAAAATTTGCAGTATAGTGTGCTATGAGGCCCTGTGTCTTGACGAGCGAATTTCACTTCTTTATTCGACATGGATTTTGTCTCTTTAAGAGAAGTCACAGAAAACAAGGAAACGTATCAGTAATTTCCTCTAAAAAAAAAAAAAAAAAAAAAAAAAAAAAATCTTCTAATTTTGTTATGTTTTGTTTTGTTTGTTAAGTGTTGTAATGGAGATACGCATTAATCGATTTTCGCCACCTATATTATGTCCCAGATTTAGGGCATCGGCCATAAGTTTATCTTTCCCTTTTGATTTTTCTTTTTCGCTCCTACAGAAATTCGTCATTCGATCGAAATTCTGGTGAAAATAGGAAGAACAATAATCTAAAAGAAAAGAAACGTCATAACTAACAATAAGCCAACCTAATTTTTTTTTTGTTTTTTTTTGTTAAGTGTTGTAATGGAGATACGCACTAATCGACTTTAGCCATCTATATGTCCTAGATTTAGGGTATCGCCCATAAGTTTACCTTTGACCGATTTAACGTTCACCAATTTACTTTTTTGTCTCATCTCTGACAAGGAAAAAAAGAGCTCGCGGTTGTTGAGTGATAGGAATTTCTCCAGGGTCATTCCATTGTAACGGGTGTGACAACAATTTAACTTTAAACAAGAATTTGAACTCTTTCTTGGGGTTTAATTAAAAAATGATCTGCAGCAGCAGAAAGAACTTTTTTTATAGATCATTTCAGTTTATCAGAAATTGTTTTTACTTTGTTCCATTCCTCAGAAAAAATTAAAAGGCATGCGTAACGGGTGTGACCGATTTTGGAAGTGAGTTTTTCCTCAGTGAGTGTAAAGTGGAAACTCAGCGAATTTTATGAATGTAAAAATCTGATTAAATTATATGACAAAGCCAAGGGTTTTTGCTTCAACTGCCGATGATCCGTTTTCGATTATCTGTTTTTCTTTCCTTGAAAAATGGGAAAGTTTGCGTAACGGGTGTGACGTAACGGGTGTGACAGATTGTCTCTCTGAGGTCCATCATTTTTGAGAGAGTTTAAAAGTTAAAAAACTTACTTTTCTTCTCATACTAATATTGTAGGCAATCCTAAGCAGTAAGTCAATTAACAGTTTGACGCATTTTAATGTAGAACAAGCCAAAACTACATTTTTCTACAAGGTGGCCCAGACCTACCGTTTGCGTCACGGGTGTGACGTAACGGGTGTGACAAATTGTCTCTCTGAGGTCCATCATTTTTGAGAGAGTTTAAAAGTTAAAAAACTTACTTTTCTTCTCATACTCTTATTGTAGGCAATCCTAAGCAGTAAATTAATCTGCAATATGACGCATTTTAATGTAGAACATGCCAAAACTACATTTTTCTACAGGGTGGCCCAGACCTACCGTCCCAGGGCTTTTCTTCGGGTAACCCAGGATTCCCCTTTCGTCCCCGCGGTCCTGGACCTCGCATGGCCCAAATTAACCAAAAAAAAACCCTGGCACGGTAGGTCTGGGCCTATAGTAAAGTGAAAATATTTCAATCAAATCGGAGAGAGTTCAACGAGTTCTATTTGAAGTCCTTTTGAGATAAGGTGTATTCACTTTAAATACTGAAATATGGCAAAAAAGTTAGCTATCTCTCTCTTATTAGATGTATACATAACGTCTAATCATGCATATGAGTGTATTTCTTGTGATAACCACAGAAAAAATGGTGAGAAGTGAGGCAACATCTGCATAATTGAAGCCTCTTCTCATTGGTCACACCCGTAACGTGTCACACCCGTTACGCATTTTTGCCCATTAATTGTTGAAATAAAAATTTGGAAAAAATACTCCAAAGCCGTACTTGACTTGAAGACGTACGGAAAAAATTGGCATCTCAAAATGACATGAATTAAAATAGTTACATTAAAAAACCAATGTTTTGCGTAACGGGTGTGACAGTCAGTGCACTAGGTTTTAAAAGTTACATATAATATACAGTAATTACTTTTAAAAATTGAAACTTTGCAGGAGCACATTGAATCAGTTTCTTGACAACTGCAAGCATAACCTGAAACTTGGTTTTGGTGGGAACACCAGAAAACATTGCTACCAAACTGTCACTCTTTTTACAGTAGGATAAAGCTAAGCAACGGGGTTACAAAACACGTAAAAATTGCGAGAAAAAAAACAAAACGGAGGTAAACCACATATATTTCCAAAAACTAGGAGTATTAAGGAGTCCAAAAATAAATATCGTTGGGTCATTTGGAGGGGGAAAAAAAATACCCCCCGGACTACCTAGGCGTGGAATGACCCTCCATTAAATTGTGGTAGTTCCCCAATTAATTATGATAGTATTCTAATAAATGAGGTTACTTATTCAAATTTTGCGCTTCTACCAAAATTAATGGGAAATTTCCATATAATCAGATTTCAATTTAGATCTGTTGTATCGGAAATTGGCAGTAAGTTAAAAACTTCGACCAAATCCCCTCGCGAAAATTTGCCGTATATATGCTACACGGTACCTTCCTTTGAATCTATTTCCATATTGTGGGAGTAGGATATCTTCGTTCTGCATCGAGTGCAGTGCTCTCTTTTCCCTTTCCGTGTCTCTCCGCGGATGAAGGAAGGGTTTGAAGTGGCGATGATCCAGCTCTTGAGTAGGTAATTTGCTCCGTGCGACCTTTTTTCTTTCCTCCTTTTTTTAACTCCTGGGAAATTTATATGAGGGTCTCCAGCGTGGCAGAGTTGTGGCCGCCTAGCAACGGCGTTGACCGGAATAATAATCGGGAGAAGACAAGAAGCTTAATCTCCAAATCCTTTGAAAATCCCCCGGAAAAAAGAGGCCAGTAAAAAGTCGTCTCGTTTTCAGAACGGACGGATTTTTCTCTCTCTCTTGGAGTACGTCCCAGTTTTCCATTGTATACATAAAAAATGGTCGGTGTCTCATATTTTTTTTTCATTTTATTTTATTTATTTTTGTTGAATGCAAAACTTCAGTTTAAGAACCATTCATGATCCATCTGAAGCCGATAAAAGATAGGCTCAGTTCTATCGCTTCATGCTGCTATCTAACGTTTATTATTTGGTTATTTAACAGCCATACACAACGGTGGAATTCAGCCTGAGTCTGTATGTTCTTTCGTTTAGAAGGTTCCACCGAATATGAAAGTGTACACCTAGTTTCGTCAAACGATGCGTGAGCTTCGCACTTTCATGACGCTTTCATCATGATCCAATATCTCAGAGTAACCTACGGCATGGGTCGATTAAGCACAAAATTGTGTTGAGCAATCAAGTCCTTTGGGTTGCTCTGACACCCAAAAAAGGTTACACAGTTACACAGAGTGACATCAAACACGGACATTTTTAACGGTGTACTGTTCATTAGAAAATGAAATGTTTGCACGTCCTCTGAAAACGCCTTCAATGTCGATGGATGCCACCTAGGGTTACCTCCGAGGCTAAATTGTTGTATCCCATATTACAACCGCAGTTTGGACCGCTGCGCCAATGCGCAGACTTGCTCTTCATCAGAGAATGAAGTGCACACTCTAAAAACGTCTTCGATGTCGACGGACACTACCCAGGGTTACCACCGAGGCTGAAAAGTTGCATCCCACATTACAACCGCAGTTTGGGCCGCTAATGCGCCGACTTGCTCTTCAGTACCTCCTCTAAAAACGCCTTCAATGTCGATGGATACCATCCATGGTTACTGCTGAGGCTGAATAGTTGCGTCCTGTGTCACACCATTTACAACTGCAGGTTGAACCGCTGCGCCAATCCGCATTAACTTGCATTAACCTGTACGTCATGATAATCATTTCTTATTAAAGCTACAGATCGTGCAGAAGCACAACATAGTAGCAGATTTCGTCCCTAGATCACTTCAAATAAACACCGTGAGAACCAAAATATGCATGCATTTGTTCATATTAATAAGGAGTTAGGATAGGCCAGTTAACTTTATAAGGCACTGTAAAAATTATCGAATTAAAAGGATACCTAAGAACTGAGCATCTAAAGAGTGTTTAACTCTATTTCAAGTCCCTTGAGGTACTCGCTCGGACAACCGTTATCATAATTTTTCGAAAAGAAAAATACTGTCCCTTCTCGTAATTGCTGTTGCAGTAAGCTTCGCTGTGGATTAATTTTCCAAGTACTTTGCGGATAATGCCCAGAAAATCGAGACTGGAAGCATGCCAGCTTCTGAATACCCTCCGTTTGCTCTGCAGTAGTGTAATTAATTGTATCCCTTCGAGCTGATTATCGGTTTATCCGGTCGATCGTTTCGCTCGACTCGCTCTAATTGTTTTCCCTTTGAATTTTTCATATGTTTGACGCGGCTCATTCTGAGAAAAATGCTAATTTCATAATTCTAGAAGATGTATTCCTCCCAGAAGAATTGGAAATAGTTGGCTCCTCTTCATTTTTTGTTTTTAAAACAGTCGAAATTTCTTCCGATTCAAGTAGAAATTCCTCTCGGTGTAAGTTTCCCTGTGATAAAGTAAAAAAACAATCAATATTTTTTTTAATTTTTTGAAACAGTAATTGAAAAATTCGAGCTAGTTCCCGGAGAGGCTAATATTCAGTGGCACCATTTTTTATTTCTTTTTCTTGGAAATAAAAACCATTGAAAGCGCCAGAGGTGGATTCCTTTTTTTTAACTGAGCAAAATACCTTAATGATAACCTTATGAGGTCTAACAATATTTTGAGGGGAAAGGAAACGAAAGCTGGATCCAATTCTAGAAACGATTTGTCTGAATTGCAGCGAATGGAGATGTTGCATGCGTTTCACGCTGACCGCACTGTTTGGCGCAATGCGTGAAGTATTCCTGCATTCTTGTAGGCGCTGTCCGTTTCACGTTGACCGCAATGACCGCTCTGTGTTTGATGCAATGCGTGAAGTATTCGTGCAATCTTGTAGGCGCTAATATGTGTTACGTGCCGATCGCCGCGCCGAGGGCTTCTCCTTTTCATCTCAATGGAGATGTTGCATGTGTGAGGGATTTGCGATTTGACCATTGATTCTTATGTTAAAGTTTGCGATAAACACGATGGTGCCACTGGTTCTTTCTGAAATCATCTTCCAAGCTCAAAAAAAGCTCTCAAAGTGAGACAAAAATGGAGGGGATATCCCACCCTACCCTGAAAGTCCACCTCTACATCAAGACAAACTCTCCATGCACAGATAGGGAGCAAATACATCGACAGGGCTGCCACTTCATTTGGGGACTCTGAAACTGAAAACACGGCATCACTGCTAATGTATTTGCTCCCTATCTTTGCATGGAGAGTTTGTTTTGATGTAGACGTGGACTCTCAGGGTAGGGTGGGATATCCCCTCTATTTTGGCCTCAACTTGAGAGCTTTTTTTTGAGCTTGGGAGTTGATTTCAGAGAAAACCAGTGGCACCATCGTGTTTCTCGCGAACTTTTACACAAGAATCATCCGTCAAATCGCAAATTCTTCACACATGCAACATCTCCATTGCAGCGAATTTTAGAAACTTTAGGAGTTTGGTTGTTCTAGCCTAAACGAGCGGACCACTTACTCGCCGTGCGATTCGTGCATTTCCGCGAGTTCCGTTTAAATATTTCTCAGTCACATCACCACTCGGAAATATCTCCTTTGAGGAAAGTTCAACTTATGAGCCGTTTTCACGCCCGTGAACATCATGGGAATCACCACGAAGCGCCGCTTCCTTCAAATTGCCCTCCCGACCGTAGCATAGTTGAAGCTCAGATATGTTCTCAGATAATCCGTCCATTTCCGGCTCTTTACCGTTGTGTTGTCCGACGGAGCGGAGAAAAAAGATGCTGGCCAAATATCGGGCAAGTCGACTACCCCTCCGTTCAAGAACCACGTATCTCTCATCGAAATCGTTAATGCAGTTACGCGGTTTTGGCCAAATACGGCACGCCAGTCGAACCGACTCATCTAAATTCAACTCGCGCCCGCTACTGGGCTCGGGAGATTTGTAGAGACCATCCCCTCTCGTGCTACCCTTCGCGTCTCCCGGGGGAGGGGGAGGGAGGGGGTTGCAATCCTTCGGTTTTGTCCGCTCCTAAGTATCTGCCGAATTTCCGCGCTATGAAAATTTGGAAACCAATCCTCAAAAAATAAGTTTTTCCCTGTCTTTTTGTTGTGAATTCGATGATCAATTTGGAAAAGCGCGTACCTCCGTTTCCGACGTATTGCATGTGTCCCTTCATATTTTATTTTTTAAATGAAAACTAAGTAATATTTCTCCTTGAAAATCTCTAAAAACAAAAAAATTAGCACACGTTAAGTTCTAGTTTTAAGATTAGTAATAGCCGCGTAAGAAGTTAATGATACAATGCTTAAAAAGTTTGAAAAAAAACAAAAAACAAAAAACTTCAGGTATTATTTTCTTTTGAAGTGCGCAGCTATCCTGTTAAAATGTGATTTTTTACGACGATAGAAGGTATGAAATGATTCTATCATGAAACCACCTCAGATCTGAATTTTTTATCATTTTGTCTGTTCATAACGTCATTTGATGTCAGACGTGCGGTTAATTTTTATCTGTGCTTGATAAAGAATTCCCGCAAAGTTTTCTCATGTCCAGACATACCGGAGCACGATTTTACTCAGGAGGTTCAACGTACCCACCACGCAAGAAAATTAATAATAAAATACACTGAATGTTGGCGTTTCGTCTCCTATAGTTGACTCAATGCTCCTCAGTTCAATTTAACGTAAATTCTCACTCTTGGTTTAATCTAACCCTTGTCGTCGAAGGGACAGTAGAGTGTATGTCCTAGAGTATTTCGCGTCTTCGGTTGCCATTTGATGTGCATTATCTTTTTATTTTTCTCCCGAGCGAGAACTTTAAACTACCCAATTCAATGGGTATGTGTTGAATTCTTGTTTATGAGCTGACTTTAGACAAATTTCAATGTGTGTATCTTGCTTCGCGTGAAATTTTGAAAGGGGAACTTAGTGGTGCTTTTATTTCTTCTTTTTCCAATGGTCCTAAACCGATGAACCAATTAAATCTTTTCTGGTGCGGTATACCGTAATCGCCTGTTTTTGCGCTTGTTTTTGAAGTGTGACTGATGTGCAGTTTTAATCTTTCTATTGCCGTTTTGTCGAACCCATATTTTAGTCACATCAAGTATTTTGTCAAAAGTGCAGGCAATAAATTCAAATATCCTATCTTGGATCAACACTTTAAATTTCTGTTTGACAAGATAATGCTGAACATATTTAGGTCGGAGTTCTCTACATAAAGCTTTTGATCTTTTTGAGTTTCGTAACATATTATCAAGACGAATACTTATGAACATTTCTTTCAAAATCGTACCATGATCAGGAAATGCAGTTTTCAATATCTTGGCAGTTAAACTTGATGACTAACATATTGCACAGGGCGACACATCATTGTAACTGCAGGAGAAACTAGGTATGGTCAGCGAATTTCATAACCGTAAAATGTCAGGGAATTCTGCTATCCAACTTCGACTTCTATTGTTCTAATATGAAAATATATCATAAAAGGGTAGAAACATCTCCATGTGCTTTATCGACATAGTTCAATTCTCGTCCCCGCTCGAATGGAAAGTGCCCACCCTCATTATCCTCAAAAAAAATTAGGAAATTTTCAAATTTACGAAAACTTGTTGTCATGTAATTAAATCGTGAAAAATTAAGGACGTGATATTTGTAGCTTGATAAATTTTTCTGACCGTGAATTGAAAAATTAATCGATGAAATCGACTTTTATCAGTAAAAAATCGAGAGATCCCTGTTTGAAAAGAAGTAAACCTTTAAAACTTTGCAAATCCTTAAAGACAAAGTGCCTACATACTCCTATAGTTTCACTGTTCGTCATTTCCTGGACAAAGGAACGTAATTTCATTTCGAAGTCGCAAAATTGAGTCAAACAATTGATATTGTAAGAAGAATGTACCTGTGTAATTTTTATTCAACATTTTTCTGATTAGGTACATTTTAACGCCAAAAATGGCTGGCCAAGCTATTAAAGCCATGGTCAGGGCTGGATTTACTCACTTGCCGCCCATGGCATGGGCCGCCTGTATTTTGCCGCTCCCTTCTCATTCCTCTTTAAAACATCAATAAAAACCATAAAATGAACGTGCCGGAGGGGAAGGGGTGCATAAGATGCGTTTACCTACTCGTGTTGGATACATTTTTTGCGAAAACCCTGTCAACACTACTAGCAAAAGTTCACGGAACTTTGCGCAAAAGTTAAGTTCCGTAAACCTATCTCTATGTTTGGACAAGGTCCTCCATTTATAAGAAATGAAAGAAACAATTATGGAAGAACAGACATAAATGTGGTTTAATAATTTTAACTTCCGCCGCGCCGTTGCGCCGCGCTGATGGCATTGTGTTTGGCGCAATGCGTGAAGTATTCATGCAGTCTTGTAGGCGCTAATATGTGTTACATACCGACCGCCGCACCGAGGGCTTGTCCTTTTCATCTTAAGTCCTCGTCATCATTCCTCTCTGCGCTGAGTTCCAGGCCAAACCGCATGTTTAGTTCCTCTCTTAACTCGACTAATTAAAGATGCTGTCTCTTGTATCACCGAAAAACGACAAAATTAGAAATTACTATACTCTCAGGAAAGAGAGATTTTGTCCCATTTTCTCATTGATAATTTTTTTTTCTGAATCCGATTTTTTTATACCTGCATTAAAAAATTTGTCTCTCATTTTGTCTCTCCTAGGAGAAGACGCAGAGGGCGCCCAATGAAAGGTTGGAGGGAAGGGATTGAAGCGGAAATGTTAAGGTGCTCAATCCCCCAAGATTTGTGGTTTGAAAGAGAGCCGTGGAGGTTAGGAGTCGTAGAGCGCGAGGAAGTGCTGTAAAGCGACCTTTATATATATTAAAAAAATTGCAAAATTGCAAAAATTCTCTGTCATCAAACATGGTGTATAGATTTCAACTTGGTGCTTTACAAAGTCTCTAAGTACTTGTCCTTCGGCACCAAGAAGGTTTTTCTTTAACTAACCTCTTCGCCCGCTGCGCAGTTTTAGGTGTTTCCTGAACAATTTTTTTCTCCGAGTTGGTGTGTTTTCGAACTCACTGATTTAATTGTCAGTTTCTCAGTTTTACTAATTGGGTGTGTTGGTGTATGATTTCAGTGATGAAAATAATGCTGCGGTGTTTTCTCGATGAGCGACCAAGCATACTCGGATCATGAGTCGCAACCCGGGTCCCCTCGGAAGCGGCCTCCATCCTCTAGTCACACCCGCTCATTCGTAAGCACCCACACCATCCGACTACATTTTGCAATCAGGAATATCCGTAAAAACACTTATGTGCATAGGGAAACTAAGGGCACATACGTTGTTTCTAAACTGAGCCAGAATTTGCAGTTCCCAATTGCAAAATTTAGCCTAATTATTGTATCCATGATGGAATTAGGAACTAAGTTTAAAGATTTCGATATTCCAAAATCTCAGCTTCCATTTGGACCGCGTTAAGCAGAAAGGAACCAAGCCACATCAACTATTGCCAAAGTTAATCAGGCAATTTAATTTTTTACATGAAAATGGTAGTGCGGATTTTCGTGCGAATTCAGTGAGTTTTCTGCATACTTCTTTAAAATTTTCAAAAGAATCCGCACAAACGTTATCTTGTAAAAAATTAAATTGCTCAGATAATTTTGGCAATACTGATGTGGCTTGGTTCTTTTTTGCTGAACGCGGTCCATTTCATTCTTCAAAGGAAAATTGTTGCCCTTATACAATACCATAGTATGTTTCAAGTCCCACCTTCTTTTCTAGTCTTAGTTACAATGTTACGTTTACGTTAACAGTTATTTCGGTTCCTTTGTGTACTGTAACAATGCAGCATTGTTACGAGGACCGAACTATTTGTCACCATAAAAGTAATGTTGAAACCACGACCAAAAAAGTAGGTAGGACCTGGAATCCACTATGAGCATTGTAAGAGCCTCAATAGACGATCAAATTCCGAACCAATTCCAAACTAAGTAAGTAGACCATTTGATGAATGGTGGTCACCATGTAGCATTCTTCTTTGATCAAAATTGGGCTATTTTGATCCAAAAGGAGTGGCATCATTCATCATTTCTTATTCTGTCAAGTTTTCATTCGAAAATAATGGGAAGTGACGAATTTAAGACTGATGACTCCCAACACTTAGATAGAAATTGGCTCCGGAATTTGATAGTCTATCGAGGCCTGTAATTAGTGTGGTATTTTTCATCTTTATTTCAAAATAACAGCAAAATGAGAGCTTTCTTACGACTCGTCGCATATTGAGGTCCGTGCTCAAAAAGCTCCTTATCGAAGGTAGACTTACAAACGTGTAACCCCGTATTCACTAAGTAAGCTAAATTGAAAAGCGACCGATCATTTAACAGAATTCGAGTCGATTTGAGCTAAGGATCTTTCTCCTTTCCAGGGAAGCAAGGAAGTCAAAGTCAGATTTCCTCAGAGAATCGAGGCAGAAGTTAATATCATTATTTACAGCCTCAGAAATTTACATTTTTTATTGCATTCTTCAACATTTTTTCTTTGTATTTTCAGCTCTTGCAAGTTGGCATCCAGCTGAGCGATGCGAGGTAAATATGATGCTTGTTTCTTACCATAGCTCTGTTTGTATATTGCCTACCTTTCAGGCGTATGGGATATTCTCAATGCGATGAGAGGAGCCGTGCGATCACACTAATTATACCGAGAATGGCATTTTACGTTGCGTGAACGCAACGCTTGAGGCATATCCACGCTGTTGCAGGCGCCTTAGATACCGTCTTAGCTTTAGTTATTCGAAATCACAGTCCGTCGTTTTTTAGACCCTCTTTCCAATCAGGATCGATCAGTAGAAGATCAGTAGTCAGAATTTTATAGTGATGATAACTAATATAAGCTCGTGTCACATTTCTCAACTCGTATTTTCTTCAATGGCAGGGTTAATCATCACGTAAACCTAGTTAATCGCAAATCTTTTGAATATCCACAGATTTTTACCTACAGGATTTTCTCGTATATAAATACCGAATTTCTGTTTTCCATTTTGAATTGAGTTTAATCCCTGGTTTAGATAAGCTGAGATAAAGTTCTCGAGATTAGCACAGATCAATTGCGTTTTGATGGATTGAAGGTGTTGAAATAGCTTTGTTTTTTTTGAAAATCTTAGAAGCAAATCGTTGCGGGAGGAAAAAGAAAACCCCAGTCAAAACAAATTTAATTCTTCGCCATTGTGCTGTGCATTAGTAAATAGGGCGAAAATGCGGGGTTTTGGCGACCTACCAAAAAACTTTTTTCCCTCCAACTAACCCAAACACCCTTCCAACTTTTAACTGAGACTAAGTTTTTTTTACATTAAGTAAGATTTTTTATGTTCATACAAAGTGACTGTTGAGCATTGCTCCACAAGCATGGTGGCATGAAACGTAAGAAAGAAATGAAAAATTGGAAATTTCAATGAAATATTTCATAAAATTTCACGAGGCTGTGAAATATTGCATGTTTTTCAAGGGCTAGAGTATGCAACCCGCACTCAAACACACAAAAATAGAAGAAAGTCACAATTTTTCAATTTTGCGGCACATGGAAAGGAACCGGTATTTTTCAATATCTATCATAAATTTCTGAAATTTCATAAAATATTTCACTATGAAATTTCAAGATTTTATTTTTTATGAAATTTTACCATCCTGTCCACAAGCAATGGGATTTTAGATTTTTGGAGGTAATTTTCCAAGTTCAAAAGCTGATGACCAGAGTACATGTTTTATTGCTTAAAATTAAAAGAGTAGGTTTATTTCTCTCTTTCTTCTTTTTTTCTCTCAAAATCAATCAAATTGAATCAATTGCAAGTTCCAAATGTCACTTAATTTTTTTTTTCTTTTTTTTCTTGGCACAGTGAATGGTCGAAGCATTCGGATTCCGGTCACTTCTCAGCTTGCTCGTCGTCGCTCGTCAACGTGTCTGCGCCCGCTGCTGTTCCTCTTCCTGGTGCTCTTCTTTTGGCTCCAGCTCTACTTCACCCACATCGCCAACTCAAAGGCTGACAAAGGCTCCTCCTCCGCCGACAATGATACCGTATCTGATTCCATTAGCGTCTTTAATATGGTTCCATCTGTAAGTCAATCATTTGAGAATTTAAGTAAAAGAAATGAATCTTTCATCTTGCAACAACTGCCCTCACCAGTATTGCCATGCTAAGGAAGAATGTTGTATGAGCCCATAGACGTTACCATTTTTCCTTCCATAAAAATTGAATTCACTGGGAAAATTGTGAATGTTTTTCCTCAAATTTGTCAGGAAACTTAGTTTGCAATTTAATATAAAATATCTGAATATTTCAAGGAAAAGTTTGCTTAACTTTCCTGAAGAATACATGTTTTATCTGGGGAAATTTGGTAAATCTCGAATGTTCATACGGCATTATTCTTTAGCTTGGTAGAGTACCTGATGACCAGTCTTAATTTTAAAGCAGAATCTATTTATTTCTTTGTAACCCGTCTACTATGTCTTATGGGTTTTTTGTTTTGTTTTATGTATTCTACTTATTTTCTTTAAAATACTCCACTGTTCTGCAAACGAAGCTGTAATCAGAGAAAATCATTGACGGAGATTGTTTTGGTTTCTTTTATATCTTCTATGATTTATTCTAGAAATGATAGAATACAATAAAATGTGGAGGCACAGATTAATTCACCGCATTGGTCAAAGAGTATTGCGTTAAATGGGATGGTGGATGTACTTTTAATCCAAGCACTCATTACATCCCTTACTTTCTTTGGGACATTATGTAAAAAAAAAAGAAAAACATTATTCTCTTACAAATTGTATAAAAACACCAAGTTCTTTGAAAGTTATGAAATCAACCCCTAAGCTAGATAGTTTAATGATTGCAATCAATGTTGATCAGGTGGTAAATCAGTGTTGTGTGTTTTTAATGCAATTATTCTATTGATTCAAAGTCGATTTTAATTTTTCAATTTGGAATGCAGTTTTGAATATTTAGTTTATATGAATTTTTCTCTTTTCTCTATAGATCAGTATTCAGACCTTATTTATTTGCCTACTCTGGTTTAATCTGTTTTACTCCCAAAAGGAGGGATGTAAAGATTTGTCTTTCCAGACTACAACGCTGCAAGTGCACGGCTCTGTTGTAGTGTCAGTTTTCTCCCTGTATTTTTGCATGAAAAAATCTATTAACCAGCAACTCTGATAATTATAGAAATTTTTCTTAATATTATGGTACAATCCCAATGAAAATATTTTAAAATCTGCTTCACAGTTTTTGAGTGAAAAAGTAAATGACTTGAAAGCTATGAACTGGGCAACTTCTTTTCTTTTTTTTTCTTTCTCAATTTAAACTTCTCTGTATGTGGTAATTTTTCTTTTTCCTCTAATTTCAGGCCTACCAAAAGTACCTGACAGTAAAACCAAGCAATTTCAGTGGAGACAATGTTCCCAAAGTGCCTGATCCTTATGAGATACAACGAAATATTGAAAAGTATAATGAGATGCAAACTGTACTCAATCAAAATATATATGGACCACTTTACAATGATTCTCTTGTTCTAGTTATTCAGGTAATGCTTGCTCAGTATCATGTATGCTGTATTCATGCTGTATTCACATAATATACAGGTACTGCATATTGTGATTAGATTACAATGAGTGAATTAAATATAAATTGAGTACATAAATAAATGTAGGGGCTTATAATATAGAAGGAACAAAGTATAAGGTTTAAATTACATGTAGCGTCTTTACCCCTTAAAAATAACAATCAGAAATAAATTTTGGCACCTTTTCAAAAATAACACTAGTTGCCTCTAATGTTCGGGCGGAATGCGGAAGTCGGTGCGAGAACTGGCTGGAAAAAATGGTTTGATTTTGTCCGGCGGCCCGCAGCTCGGATTCTCAATTTCTTTTCATTACAATTACTAAAACCAAGCTTTGCTTTAAATTCAGATGATCTTCAGTTTAATTTCAATGCTTATTTTGGATCCATTGAACCCACCTCTAATATATTAAAACCTGTAAACCATGAACAAATCTTGTGAAGAATATTTTAAATGTATCAAAAAATTCCTATTGATCGTTGCAAAACAAAAAAAGCACCAGGGGAAGATCTCATAGTTGGGCTCATTCTCAAGAACTTACCCGAAAAAGCTATACATAAACTAGTAGAAATATTTAATGCCATTTTTGACCTACAATATGTACCAAAACTATTCAAAGAAACAATTATTATAGTCTTTCATAAGAATGGCAAGCCCACAAAACATCCTTCCTCTTACCACCCTATATCACTTCTATATTCCATTGCAAAATTATGGGAGGGAACATACTTACCTTGTCTACTAAAAATAATAAATAGTAAAAATATCCTCCCCGATCATCAATTCGGATTTAGAGCCAAACATGCTACAATAGAGCAATTACATAGGGTAACTAGCTTCATCGAGAGGGCCCTAGAAAAGAAGGAATACTGCGCTGCAGCCTTTTTGGATGTAGCGCAGGCCTTTGACAGGGCCTTTGACTTCTGTAATACCCTTATACCCATTTCAGATACTGCTAAGTATTTAGGATTAAACTTAGACACTAAATTAAAATGGAAACCGCATATTAAAATGAAAAGACAAGAATGCAACTATAAATTTAAAAAATTTTATTGGTTACTAGGGAAAAAATCTACATTAAATAATTATAATAAACTCTTAATTTACAAGCAAATAATAAGACCTACTTGGGCCTACGGATCCCAAATCTGGGGGTGCTCTGCACCCTCAAACATAAACAAATTGCAAACATTGCAAAATAAGATTTTAAGGAATATTGTGTCGGCTAGGTGGTTCGAGAGGAATAGCGACATACATAGGGATCTGGGAATGGAGACGGTTAAAGATTTTATTTCAAAAATCGCCACGCGATACGAGAATCGTCTTCATTCCCACCCCAAGTAGAAGCACTGGCTCTCTTGGATAATTCCAACGAGCTGAGAAGACTCAAGAGAACGAAGCCATGGGAGCTCGCTTCCATGGCTCGTTAATAACTACGAGGTAGTCTCGATTTGGAGTTTATACTCCTAACTTAAAGTGACCTAGGTCACCATATTAGAATAGTGTTGGACTACTCGGTCGTCTAGCTTAATCTACTTAATTTAATTATAGAAACAATGTATATAATATCTCAGTGATAGATTACAATAAATTAATAGAAAAAAAAAAAAATTCCTTTCAAAGCCATAATTTACTAGGAAATATTTATTTTTTATGATTTCAGGTACATACCAGGATAATGTACCTACGTCACATGATAGTAAGTCTTGCTCAAGCCAAAGGAATCGAGAACGTACTGCTTGTCTTCAGTCATGATTACTATGATGATGAAATTAATGAGCTTGTTCAAACAATTGATTTCTGCAAAGTTATTCAGATATTCTATCCATTTTCCATACAGACCCACTCGAATGAGTTCCCAGGGGAGTCTCCTGGAGATTGTCCCCGGAATATCAATAAAGAGCAGTACGTATCCTTTCAGTCTACTTCTAGGGCACTACAATTGCAATTCAGACAAATTGTCGCTTCAAGGTGTCTCGGAAAAATCTTCATACCTACTTCAAATATTTTAAAAAAAACCATACCTCAGACCAAAACCTCAGATTTAATTGTCTAGTTTGAAAGATACATTAGTTTTTGAGTAGGATAAATTATAAAAAAAAGAATTAAAGTCAGCTCTCATTTTGAAACAGCAAGGCACAACACCACGTATAGAAAAATAAAATTTGAATGGAACGCTATGTACACATGGGTCAATGATGGAAAAAGACCAGGCATTAGATAAAATCTCCCCTTTTATACACAGAGAGATATGCTTAGGAATGTAGTGGTGTAACCACATATCATTGGAAGCATCAGGAGGTAATGATCCTGCTCACTGATAAGACAGATAACAAATTTCGAAATAGAAAGATAATCTGAATTTTGTGAAAGAGGAAACTAATGGGAGTGATGGAAATAGGAATAGAATTTGAAAAAAAAAAAGACCCTTTCGTATATTAACGGTAAATACTTGAAAAGATATGATAAATATGTGAGACAATGAGCCTTGAAAACTATTTAGGCAGCTTCCTCAAATTGTATTACCCCCAGAACAAAGTTGGACTTCTTAAAACCTTTTAATCAAGAGAAAAAAAAAGAAAGGAAAAAAACTACAATGCATCACAAAATTTTGGAGTTTATATTTCTTAATGCTAATTTTTATTTTTAGCGCTCAGTTGATAGTGAGCAATCTTGCAAATTATACTGTTACCAACACCCAACACATAACCAACCGATGAAATCGTAATTTATTGCGATCACTGCTACTTGGGTTAATGTACATAGGCTGTCCCAAAACAACTGAGAGTAAGTCTGTATTTCAGAAACAATAATAGATATTGAAACGCGGTTTGTGGTAGGTTGTAGCTCATATCCTTAGCTATCCAACGAGCCCAAGATTTGCTATTTTGGTCAAAATTTCGCTGAGTTACAGCAATTTTTTGGAGCCGTGTAAAATATAACCCTACAGGATTTTTGAGTATTTTTTTCCTTGTCTGAACTGTTGTTCCGAGATCGCAACTTTGCGGATCACGTTGGCACTGGTCTAGATGCAAGTTCTAACATGTTTGCATGAGCTTTCATTACATATCAGAGTTTTCTTCAACTTCCCAGCTCAGTGAAGCCAACATTGTCTACCGTTAATGACACTTTCTTCCTCCGCCGCAGAAGTTGACGGCCGGCCGCCATGCGGGATCAAAGCCGCCGACTCGCGACCCTCGGAAAAAGCTGCATGCCACCGATAAACGGTGCTCTTCCCCAAGTCGATTTTCTCCATAAGCAACTAACATCTCTTTCACGGTATCAGAGACAGTTAAACCTTGGTAAACACAGTAACGGATGGCATAGCGTTGCTCTTGTCTCAGCTCCGCGGGCGAACTCATTGCACCAAATGAGAACACGTGTCATTAACGGTAGACAATGTTGGCTTCACTGAGCTGGGAAGTTGAAGAAAACTCTGATATGCAATGAAAGCTCATGCAAACATGTTAGAACTTGCATCTAGACCAGTACCAACGTGATCCGCAAAGTTGCGATCTCGGAACAACAGTTCAGACAAGGAAAAAAATACTCAAAAATCCTGTAGGGTTATATTTTACACGGCTCCAAAAAATTGCTGTGACTCAGCGAAATTTTGACCAAAATAGCAAATCTTGGGCTCGTTGGATAGCTAAGGATATGAGCTACAACCTACCACAAACCGCGTTTCAATATCTATTATTGTTTCTGAAATACAGACTTACTCTCAGTTGTTTTGGGACAGCCTATGTAGTTGGCCATGTATAAAACAAGTTGTAAAGAAAAATACAGAAAATGATATGCTGCTAGTTTATTTTGCAGAGCCTCTTATTCAGCTTATTTTTACCGTGTTGCATCACTTTTTTCCTTTGTTAACAGGGCAATAGCTTCTAGATGTAACAATGCTCTCCACCCAGATGTGTATGGTCACTACAGGGAAGCCAAATTTACACAGACCAAACATCACTGGTGGTGGAAGGCAAATAGGGTATTTAATCAATTAGAAATCACTCGAAATCATACAGGTAATTTGAACTCTATCAATTTTGATTAGGACAAATATTGTTTAGGAATCATCTAAAATTTTCAGAATGTCTCCAACTTGACTTAATTTAAGGCTTTTCTGCCTTCAAGGAATAGAATTTAAGTGAAGGTGAGAATTTTGGGGGAGAGAAGAGAGAGGAACAGGACAAGTTTGGTTCCCAATACATCAGAGTCAATAATTCATTTGAATATAAACCTCAGTTCTGTTCCAGTAGATCTCAAAAGACACTGTTTGTCACACCTTGCCTGCATGCTAACTCGGGTCTTATCATTTTTGAATAGTGTAAACTCTAAATCCCATATCATAGTTTCAGAGTATCAAATGTTGACAAGCCTTTATGAGGTTTCTATTATTGTCCATCATTAACAATGTCCTATTCAACCATTCATGTGGATCAGAGCAGTGGTGCAACTGGAACCAAAAATTAATAAAGTTGAATTTGGAATTTTAAATTCTCAACTCTAGAGTATAAAATTCACTCAGTCTCAACTTCCATTGATTTATGCTTTCAGGTTTAGTGTTATTTTTGGAAGAAGACCATTATTTAGCGGAAGATTTCATTCATGTCCTAGGACTGATGGAAAAGACTGCTAGAGTTACGTGTCCTCAATGCAATATTTTCTCTTTAGGAACCTACCTTAAAACCTACACTTATTATGACAATGCACAAAAGGTAAATTATACATTTCACTATCTGTTTTGAGAGAACCACTTATCACTGCAGAAATTTTAGAAATTGAGGACTTTTCTCAGAGCCCTTTCAAGGACAAATCTAAATGAGGAGTTCATCTCAGCTCTAAATGATCGGTAGACATTCAAAAACCAATGATGGGGGGAAAAAATTACAAGCTATCGTTTAAATTTTTAAAATTCCTGCAGTGCTCATCTCTTTCTTTCATCATTTGGAAACTTTACTCTAAAAATATTGATGTACAGCAAATTTTATGGCTTCAACTAAAGTCAATCAGCTAACTGTTACAATTTGAAAACAGACAAGTTGATAGTTGTTTATTTCGGGCTGTCGGCACAGTCAAAGGATTAATTTCACCTGAGTATCACATTGTGGTCATCCTATAACCTCACTATTCAAGGTGATGATGCTGCTGCTCTTATGAGATGTAAACTAGTCAATTGAGCAAGAAGTCCAAAGTAAACAACTCTTATATTACCTGACACGAGTTTTATTAGCCTATTTCATCGTTTGGTCGACCAAAAGGCGTAACTATACTAAGAGATGAGCCCAAGGAAACCATGAGTCATATGGAGTTTAGCGTGAGTGTATGTAGTTACGTCGTTTGGTCAGGAGGGCAATGATGTACCTAGAAGAGGTTAGGCTGTGAATAAAAATGATTTTATAGTCCTATCATAATAATATATGATTTCACAAGGTCTTCTAGTGTTTCAAAATTTTTTTTTCATTATTACCGATAATTTATGAAGCCCTTTCATGTATAGTGATGCATAGTAGCAACTTTTCCAGAAGCTCTAAGAATTGCTGAAACTGTATATTTGTAAATAATCATATGCTAAAGTGATGGAATAGATCATGCTTTGGTGAGGTTTAACACGCATAGCTTTTTTCACAGGTCCATTGTCCTTGCTTGCTAATTATAACTGAGATAAAGCAATAGGAAAGAGATTCATTCATCAAGATCAGCAGAGTGTATAAATGATAACATTACTGAAAAGCTGACTCTCATGTTTTGTCATTAGTTTCTTTTTTCCAAAGGGGCTTATGCTTTCATATTTGTTTTCTTGTTGGTCAGTACTACGCCTACAACACTGAAAGTGGTGGCTGGGGGACGCGGTCAGTGACTGGCTTGAGGTATTGTTAAAAAGATGAAAGCAGGTACATTGGCATATTCTAAGGGCTGGAGCTTGTCGAAGCCTATCATCTCTTGAAAAATAGATTGAGCTGCTCACCTAACTCCACCCCTTGGTCCCCACTTATTGTGTTGTAGACTATAGTCAAGGTTATGTGTGTTACTTTACATTACAGTGCAAACGGCATTTTGCCACATAAAACTATCAGCATTTGGCGTTTTATAATTTTCTATCCTGTCACATTTTTTACTGATCAACTTATTTTTGGTATCACTCGGCATTTTTAGTAGTTTTAACTGAGAAAATTTGAACATGATAAAGAGAATTGCAGATGAGTCAGTTTCGATCAGTGGATCTTTCTTTTTTGGACAGTTTTATTCATCAGGAGGTAAAGGAAAACTGTGAGCACCCCGCAATCCCCACGAAATTGATGGACAATATGAAATCATGATTTTCAAATCATGGACTACAAAAATTAATTTTCAAGCTGCAGGCTTCTCTCCAAAACCTGCTTTCAAACGACGTAATATCCTTCTGAAAACACATAATGCAAGAGATTACCCAGTGACCCACCAGAAAGCAGTAGGTCTGAGAGGCTGAACCATACATTAGAAAAACACAAGACTTGGCCTGGCTAAGGAAATTTCTGTTCTCTCGCACCTATAAAATTGTTTCCCCTTTTGTTGCGAGCAAAGGCCTCCTGCTCGTGTCCAGTATCCTCCTGCAAAATTACTTGCAAGGATGACATAGGTTTCAATGATCTTAAATAAGTGGAGAAAACTGTATTTAAGAGCTGCCTTATTTATATGTTTTCCCAAACGCTTATTTCACTAATATGATGCAATGAAAAAAAGAATTCTGAAAAAAATCTTGGTTCAGTACTCTCAATTCCAGAGGGATAAATACATATTGGCCGAACCGGCTCCTTGCCTACAGCTGAAATATGCCGTTTTCCCCCCACTTATGTGGCGTCTATCTAATTGCGTTATATGGTAGTATAATTGCATTAGGCACCAAAATTCAAGGCTGCCTAAGCAAGTGTACAAATATGGCTGGCTGGAGTATTGGAAAGTCTTTTTGCCTGGCCTGGGCCCCGTCCCAATTTGTCCCAAGTAAAAAATCATTTGTAAGTACTGTTGAAATGTGGTGACCATACATCTTGCTTCTAAGATGAGTAGTTTTTGATTGGCCTGCTTGATTCATGCTGACAGAAAGAAGCGTTAAGACTTGTTAAAAAGCACCAAATCTACTCGAGCAACGCTGCCAACTCGCCTCCATCACCATCGTGGAGTTTTCAAGTTTTACCGTCTCTTTATCAACATTACCAGAAGGTTTGCCAATCGTCGTCGTCCATGTTATCCCCTTCGTAAATGTTTTGTTGTGTTGATGTTTAGCTTCACCCCAGTCCTCAGTAGCACCTCAGGTTTGATGGTGAAGGCTTGCTTATCTTTATTCTCTCTCCTTTTTTTTCATGAGGCGGGACTGTCTCTTCCCCCTAATTTAATGGGTTTGTAAGGAAATTTTTACACACTTTCCTTATTACCAATACTTTTTGGACATTAGATTCAATCAGTAGATATCTGCTGAATCCATCAAACCTATCAGCGCACTTTACCCTCTTGCATGTGTGCCAATCCAATTTGCGTTCATAACCTATTTTTGATGTAAAGATGGATTGTTTTACCGTTTTCTGGTTCCTGCACACTACATTGAAAACAAATTAAAAAATTTCTTTGTCTATTTGCACGGATCGGCAGACTTTCACTGTTAACACAAGCGTCTCATTGACTGTCTTAGTTCCAGAACAATACGAGGACAATTGTTCGTTATAGATGCACTTTTAAAGATCTTTTCCTTCTCAAATTATTTTTGTAAAAGTATAATTTTTCTTCTCGAATTTCTTTGGTGTAATCAAATTTTCTCCTTTCAATGTTTACTGGCTTCTGACATTTTATCAAATAATTTTCTGCCTTTGTTCAGTGTTTTTTTATTGGAACTTGCAATTGGCTCGTTTGCGTTATAAACTCATTTGGACCATTCCTCCCTTTTATAAGAAAGTTAAATATACTACCTAAAATTCTTTTTTAAAGAGTCTTAGAATAATATGTTTCACTCAAAGCAAACCCTGATAGTTTTTTCGCCAATTATCTTTCTATACTGTAAAAATAAGCTAGCAGCCTAGCGCACACATTTGTAGGTATTGAACTACTTTCAATTTTTTTATTTGTCTTTTCATTTGCCTGGTTCATCTGTTTCCAAGTTTGTTGCAAGGTACTGAGTTTCCGTTTTCCCAGGCCGGGATAATGATTTTTTTTTACAAATGCAATCCGTCTCAAAACTAAGCAGAAAATTAATAATAGAAGTTCTAAAAAACATCCTATTTTTATTGCAAGAATTTAATATTTGTAATTGTCCTTAAGAATTGGGACCTTACTCCACAAAAAATCAAAATTGAGATATTGATACCAGAGCGAAGAAGAGTATTCGAAGAACATTTTCAGTTAAGATTACGTAGTTTCGAGAGAAAACTTTCCAAACTTCTGAAAACTTACTTCTTTAGGATACTTCAAAGTATTTCCCTACAAAATCTCAAAATCTGATTCTCCCCCCTCCCCCCCACACTTGACAGAAATCGCTCCACTGAAAATTTTCCCTCTGTGGAATAATGTCCCTTTTCTCACGATGGTCACATTTACGTACATATTTGCTATAAAAAGGTCTCAAGTTAATTTTGTTTGTTTTTGAAAAATAGCTGTTCAGTGTTTAAAATGTTGAACCTCCGTCAAGTGTGCATGAATATATTGTTTGATCTTCACATACGTGGTCCTTATATTTTTCATTGTTTCTCCATTTAATATTTCACCTAGCATGAAATTATTTTTCCCATTTAAAATACAAAGTGTCTTTGAATTATCTGATGGATTTAAATGAATAGTGAATATTTCCCAAAGTAGTCCTAGGAACAAAAAGACTATTACTAGCGAAAAAAGCCATTGATATTCCTGTAATGTCCTAAAAATATTTTTTTTTTTCAGTCTTACTATTTGCATAAATTGTATTACTCTGTCATAGAGTGCAAATAACTACCAAAGTCATCAACATAATCATGGTCGTCTATTGCATTGGGTTTTATCTCAAGTTTTTAGTATGTGAATAAAATTTACTACTTCTCCGTTGTGTGACGTCCTTTTTTTTTTACATTGTTTCTGACTTTGATGACTTGCATGTGAACCACAGGCTTGACTCAGTAAAGGGCCTGTTTGTAAGGCCTGTGGATTCATTGTTGAATTTTTCGTGATCCTTTATTGACTGACCTTGATTAATCCCTGCCCTGTCCTGTAGTAGTGTGTATTGGGCTAGGTCTCTTGATAATTAATCGCTCCTCTGACGTAAGGGGGTATTTCAATTTCCTTGTGAGCCTTGTTCTCTGTGTACCTAATTCAATGATTTTTGGGTTTCATGTGGAAATAAAGATACGCTCTTATGTCAGAGGAGCAGTGAATTGTCTAGGGAAAAATTTTTACTCAAAAATATCTAAGAAAGTTAGGCCATGTTGAAAAGTTTCATTAAAAACATTTTTATTTGTTTATTCTATTTTTTTTTCTTTTCCATTTCTCTGTATCTTCAGAGTGTTCATTACTGTTAAAACAAAGAGTTTAGAAAATTATAATTTCCAAGTAAGAAAAAATTGATTACTTAGAAGTAAATCTTAAAATTCTCAGTGAAAATTTATCCTTTTTTCTGTTAGTTAAGGATCTTCAAGCTGAGAAATCAAGGTATTTTTGTAAAATGGGTCTAAAAATGTCTTCTCTAAAACTTTTACACTTTCAATGTAGGCTGCTTTCCCACACCTTATTATGCCAAGCTCTGAATGCAATGTTTATCCAGGTAGCAAACTTGTAGTGATTGCGTTTGTTAATGTTGTGTAGGTAGAGCAGACACCGTGGTTGAGCAGCAAGCACAACATGGGAATGGCATTCAACCGATCCGTGTGGCACGAAATCTATAACTGTGCAAAAGCCTTCTGTACGTTTGACGACTACAATTGGGACTGGAGCCTTCAGCATGTATCCAACAACTGCCTGCAACACAAACTTGAGGCACTTGTCATGCGCTCACCAAGAGTCTTTCATATTGGAGAATGGTAAGTAATGATCATCTTTGATGACGACAGGAATAATGGAACTTCTCTTAAGAACACACATTTTTCCGTGAAAACATGGTGTCTAGGACCAGGAAAAACCGAGATTCATGAAAAAAATCATCATTCATCAGAAAATTTCACGGAAAATCATGCAATCCGTTTCACTAACTGGAAATCACTTCTTCTACCGCTTGGAGACCATTCTGTTTTCAAAGTCTGTGGAAATTTTAAGTACTTGTTGTGATTTAGGTCTGTGGTATTGCACCTGAGCCGTCATGATTGATCTCTTGAATGACATTTGAATCTTCAAATCATCTTAATCATAGAGAAGCTTTCATTGACCAGCTATCATTAACATCTAGAACACTTTCAGACTTTATAACTCGAATTTGACCCAACAAATTGGCTGAAAGATAGAAAAATTCGATAGTTTTTCCCAAGATAATCCTAGATAAGTAAGCAAAAGCTTCAGTATCTCATCAGAGAACAAGCTTCTGAAAATCAGGGAATGAGCAGGGTCAAGAATTCTGGACACCATGGTGAAAATTGAAAAACAAGACTGAAGTTAATGCCATCAATTTTCTGTCATTCACCCAATTCTTTCTATTGCCTCTAAGAACACTAGGTCATATTTTCTAATGCAGTGCTTTTCTTTAAGTGTTTAACATATATTTGAAATGAATTGTGTCCAAAACAGGCAACAATGTCCGCTCTGTCACACCGCAGTTAATCAGTGTCATAGTTGTCAGCAAGTAAAATCATTTCTCTTCATTCTGCAATTTTCTTTTTAGTTAACACTGAATTTGAAAATTTGTTCAAGTTGCATACAAAACTTGAGATTATAGCTTTAGCATTGAAAATGATAGTCAAAAAAGAGTCGCCAAAAAAATACTGTGGAGGTGGAGGAGAGGACCCGTCGAAGCAATTGCATGCACTTTTAAAGAGGTGAAGGAATTTTCGAGTTCTTTATCAATTGTGACTGAGTAAGTATTTTAGTTATAGGCACTAAATATATGAATTTTGATGCTGTAGCATTTTCCCAGAAGGGATAAATGTTCAAAGCTAGGAACAACTGTTCTGAAGGTTACCAAATAATTAACTTTTAACATTTTGCTTTTTTTTTTCAGTGGAGTTCATCACAAGAGTAGCTGCACTAGTACCATTATCATATCAAAAGTACAAAAAATCCTTCAGCTAGCGTCCAAACATTTCTACCCGAAGCACTTGAGTGTCATTTTCATGACTGTGAAAAAGAAACCGCTGAAAAAGGGCAATGGAGGTTGGGGCGACATTCGAGATCATGAACTCTGCCTGAATATGACCATTCCGCAGAGGTAGTTTTTACCTCAAGCAATCGTTTGCCATGCTCATTTGTCCTGATTGTTGTTTTTTTATAGTCTCTTCTTGTTTTTAAAAACTGTGATATGTCGAATTTATAGTCTTATATTTATCAACATTTTTATTAGTTTCTTGTAATGTGATGATGATGTTTGTCCGTGCAAAGGTAATTTAAGTCTGAAGTTAAAATTAAGGATCCCAGCGTGTAAAATTCAAATCAAAAGACCCGGAGCAGTTTTTGACCAAAGTTAGGAGATGCAATCTTTGATTCCTCCTGTTTCGATTGGTCTCATTACCAAATCCTCTGTAATTCGTTATTCTTTTCTCAATTTCCCAATTCAATAACATTGATTCTATGAAAGAACTTAAATAATGGAAGGACTGTTATAAGGGAGGAATTAAAGAAGAATGACCAAATCGAGAAACTTCAACATTTTTGCTGGATTTGATAAGGGGATTCCTCCTTTTCCCAGAGCTAGCTTGATGTGCTAATTTTGTGAAAGTTGAAGATGAACTATTTGGATTACTTGGTTATTTCTCACTAACTCTATCCCAGCATCATCACAGCAGCTCAAAAATAAATTGTCCCTACAAATTATTTTGACGAAAATTCTACTTCGTATCTACCCTAAACATCACGACTCTGCATGATACAATAGACTGGATACGTAACGAGATGACTCTTTTGATCGATCAAGATGCTAAATACGTTTCAATCAGTCAGCAGCTACACTTCCTCACTTAAATTATCTTGGCTGACAGCATCTCATCATCAGCATTTTATTTTTTTAACTATTAAGGGTGCATTTTTGTAATCATGTTCATTTTCTCTGTCTGCAATGCACACTTGAAATGTCCGTAAAATCATCGGAGTTGCCAAATAGATTGCGCAGTGTTTTCATCTTTCAATTAGTTTTTTTTTTTTTTAAAGTTACTGTCAAACCATGGAAAAAAAATACTGTCAGAGCAATTTTTTTAGTATTTTACCAAGTATTTATCCACTGTTTTTCTTCCATACAATGTGGCCTGAAGCAAAAACCTCTTGTTGCTGTGGGGGCCTTGTCCTAAATGCGCCACTTCATTTTACTATGACTGAAATCAGAACGTCCTAATTGTTGAGAGGAAAATGCTTCATGTTTTTTGTTCTCAAGTTCTGTTTATTCTAATAATCCCAAATTAATTAACAGAAACACTTTTTTTTTCCTAGTAGTCTGTGGCAGAAAAGCAAGGACCTCAGTTTGCTCACTTTATTTCACAATTAAACATAAATGAAATGAAGTTATACAAAACATCAAAGACAAATGTTTAAAATGAAATTTAATTTCTGCGGATAACGGTTGGCAACTTTAAAATATGTATCTTTTCCTTGTATTACTCTTTGTTGCAAGTACCGAGTACACCTTGATCAAAAATACCACCCAAGACTATTTCATATTTTTGGGTTCAGTCCTTAAAGTACTATTATAGGTAGGTATCAATTTTTAAATGAAAGTTTGGGCACATCTCTGCTAGTGTGTGTTTGGTTTTAATTTGGTTCTTGATCTGCTGTTTCAAGCAGATCCAAAGCTTTAAGATTATTTTTCCCTCAATGTAACCTAGCCATAGGTTCCTCTTAACTTATTTAGTTTGTCAAAAACCTTGTATGTATTGCTCATGTTCTTGCATTTTTCTTTTTATGTCTCTCAAGTTTTTGGATTGGTTGCAACCTTACATTTTTGTCTTAATTTTTGAGTTTAGAAAAATAGGGGATTGTCTTCTCCTCAGTTTTTCTCTCAATGTTACCTTCATACTCATGGATAATGTAATGTAATGATTTGATCTTCATCAACCAATGTAGCACCTTTCCTTTTAAATATAGATTTTACGCATTTTCTTTCCCAAACTAAAATAAATTTTTAAAACCTCAGTCTAGAATCGGAAAAGCCCAATTTCTCAAGAATTTTCTATTTTGTGAATGGTGATTAACTTTAATAGTAGCATTAACTTATCATTTGCTCATCAAGTTTAAACCAAAAAGGACTTCTTTAAAATGTGTTACCAATCCACCGTGTTTATTTAATAGCAGCAATCAATCCTGCATGGAATGCAAACCATTTAGGGATCGGAAAAATGTAAATTTATCCAGTGATTGCTTACTTTTTCTCTCCTCTAAAAAACTGTCAAAAATGGATTAGATCATTCTCGAAAAAATACAATATTACTTGAGTATGTTTTACCAATTTACCCTCTGTTCTGTCTTGATAGCAATATGAAGAGTGGAACTAGTCTATGACTCCATACTTGCACTTATTGGCAATTGTGAATTTCAAGTGTCCCTAGTCGAGTGTAAGTAGGTCTAAACTTTTGTTGTTACCATTTTGTTTGGGTACTATCTTTTTTTAAGTGAAACGGGACAAAAAACAGTGGGCATAGAGGGCCAAGAATTTCCACAAAAAGCCTGGGACCTTTTGGGGATCATCATAACTCCTCTGTAGACCAGGAAACTACAAATTAATCAAAACTTAAAGCAAAAATCAGACGATTCTACCTATGATAGTGATAATGGAGCATAGATTTTATCCTACACTGCTTACTTTTTACTTTTTCAGGTTACACTCATCCATTATCACTTTCGTGGGATTTTTCTCAAAGTTTAAGTTAGTTTGTGTTTCCTGAAAAATCAAGGGACTGTGACTGCTGTGAAACCAAATATCAGGCATTTTGTTTTGATTTTTTGTCTGTCTTTGCTGTCTTGTACTATTGTGTTTTTAAGTCTCCAGACTATTTTATGTATTGTTTTCTTTTTCAAAACTATGCTCGTTTAAAATTGTACTTTTTATTTGTTTTTTATGTGCATTGGCCTAATCGGCTAAAGTATATGTATAATTCTCCTTAATACATGTGTATGAATGGAAGATTTTATTTAAAGTTAAGAATAAAAAATAAATAAAAATGGAATTGTACCTCTTATTGAGATAGTAGTAAGGGTAGGAAATGAGTTCTTTCATTTGAAGTTGTGAAGAACCGAAACATAATGGAATTAATTTTTTCGCCTCATATTGAAAACTGACTCAGTCTTTAATTAACATTAATTCAATGCCAAGCTCTTGGTGTCGGATGGATTACATTAACGTTTCTCATAATTTCATCATGCACTTTAGGCAAGAGTCTTGAAATTAACGCTTAGAATTTTAAATCTATTGCATCTGTACTTGGCACAAGGCATTCTGATTTGAATTTAATCTACTCTTCCATCTTTCTCTACTAATTCTATAAATTACACGTTTCTACCATAACTATAAAGTTCACCGTGTTTTTTGAGCAACTGTCGGTTTTGAATTGTATTTTTTGCTAACTGAATGATCATACTGGCAGAATTTTAAATAACTTTAAAAGTGCATAGCCAATGCTTTGTTTTCAATTTATGACAATCTTTTTAGGTGGAAAGTGATTTTTGCTGATCATCTCCCATTCCTCTCCCTTCATGAATTGTTAGGTGTAAGATCAATTTTTCTGTTTTTGTCTCACAGCTGGTTTTCTAATATATCTAACCCATAATATTAGGCCTCACTGACCAAAGCCTGAGGTCTGAAAATGTTCCTTCTTGTCTACCCAACCTTCTATAATTGGAATTTCAAACCCAGCAGTATCGTTTCTTTCTGACGTATATTTTATCACAGAATAATTAAAATTTTTTACCTCTTTTGGGCAAATGAATACCAGCCTCATTGTCTCCTCATATGTCCTTGTTTCCACCCACCTTTTTCATGAGATTTGTCCCACGGTCAAAGTGCTGGAATGAAACTTTGAGGATTTCTCCTAGTTGTCGTCTCCACAAGATAGGGCTCTCACATTCCAATGACAAGTTTACATGGGAAGATAAGTTAGTAAAAATCGAGGAACTTAATGGAATCAAGATGATAATTGAACTCAATAAACTATTAAACAAATTACTTAAATTACTTAAATTAAACAAACATGAACAATGAGTTAACAACAAAACATCACAAAATTAGCTTTCACTTCTTCTTCATCTTTCAGTTGGTCTTAACTCTCTGCAGAATTCTACTTGTTACTTCAACTACTATTGAGTCAGTCAATTTTCGTCTCAACTGTGCAAGTGAGACTTTTCCTTGCGATAAATCTCATGAAAATATCCTGTGAAGACGAGGCTTATGACATCCGTCAAATCAATTGTCAAATCCTTTTAAGTCAACAAGCTAGTATACACAGACAGCATCACCCAGAATCAGCCAAACTCTCTCAGACCATGCCTGATTTTGTCTCATGATTTACTTTTATAACAGGAAACTAAATATTATAACATCTTGAGACTCTCTGTTGATTATAACAATTTACTCTCAAAATTTCATGGCTGAGAGTTACACATTTTTCTGTTGAAAGATAAAAATGAAAAGATAGTAGGCAGCATGCGATAATTAGACCGATTCTGATAAATAAGTCCATTTGAGAATTTAATTATAAATATGTTTAAGCCCTATAGGCTTTTAGCGAGATTTTCACCATAAAGATTTACTTCACAAAAAAAAAACAACAACATATCGTTTACTTTTAGATTAGTTCCTCAAATTAGTCATTTGTATATTTCATCTTGTTACCATCACAATTGTTGAATTTTTTTGTCATAGATCATAGTTTGTCATTATATGATGAAAGGCATTTTTAATTGGTTTCCATCTCCCCCACTTTTTTAAAAGAAAATTGTATTTTCTCTCTGTGTAACTCAGTATTTCTTTTCCCCCAAGTGTCATTAAATGTACCTAGCTTTATGTTAGACATAAAAACTGAAGACGAAGTGTTATTTCCTGAAATTTCCAAGGAATTATATTTTTAATATTTATTTTGAACTGTGTTGTTATTCAATCACTCTCCTTGTTGAAAAAGAGAAAAAAAGAACTAAAGTACGGATGTTTTGCACCTAAAACTTATTTAATTAAGGAGTACATTTACAATAAATAACAATTAATAACTCAATAAAGTTAGCTCTTGTTGATCCAAATCAGCATTGGACGCCTAGTGGAAGTAAATAATCGGTGCAATTTCAAAAGCTATCATCAGATGATCAATGGGCCTACGCAGCATGACAGTGTGAAAGTTAAGATTCCCGAGTCACATACTTGGTTGTGGACTGTTAGATCAGAATAGATTACAAGTAGAAAATTACTTCCTTGTTTAAACAATCAAGGTTGAATTGACCAACAATTTCTGAATTCACAGGGAAAGACGACAGCTCTTTCTTTTGACAGGGTATATCAGTACAAATGGGTACCCATCAGATATTTTTGGGGAATACTTGTGAAATCTTTCAAATCATGCTTCAGCTGAGTAATTTCAACTGAAATGCAATCAAACGAGAGAGCAAGACAAAACTTCAGGAATTTCCTCTGGCCGAGGCAGGAGTATGCTTAAACGTAAGAAGTTATTTACTGTCTTGCAAGAATTTTTTTGGAAAAGCTCTGTCGGCATGCACTTTTAAATATTCTGAAAGGTACCTATGCTGAGAATATTTAGTGAATCCAACCGTCAGAATATTCCAAAGGGTAAATTCTATGAGCATTCACAGAATGTAATTTTGCTAGAATATTCTCATAATATTTTAGAGGTAATAGGTAATAGGTAAAGAAATAGGTACCTGTCTGAGTGTTCCTAAAATATACTTATTTGAATATTCCAAGAATATACGTATCAGAATATTTCTAAGAGATTATTTTCTGAATATTCACAGACTATCCTATGATAATATGTCTGCAGAATTCTCTTAGAGCATTTTCTTTCTTGACACATATGCAGGACTGAAAGGCCAGTAAGAGAGGAGCTTCAGTGTTCTTCCATGCAAAATTTTGAAATTTCCACCATTTGAAGACTTTTTTATCAGTATTCAGAGAGCCATGTCTGAATTAAGTACCCATGTAACAATTAATTCGTGATATTTTTGCTTCGTTTTGAAAAAGGCCGGCTCTTTCACAACAAACTGTAAAAATTGCTTTTTACCAAACAGGAAGAAGTTACTCTCAAGTCATATCAGTTTGCCTTCAAATTTTAGTATTGATAACACGAGCTCGCACGAGGGCCAATATTGGTAGGTATCACTGCAAAATTGCTTGCTTACTTGGAATACATACAACAAATAGTTTTTTTACGAAACAGAAAAAGATGACATTCACACCATGTCAATTCGCCTTCAATTTCAGTGTAGGCAACACGAGCTCCCGCGTGGTCGAATAGTAGTGCCTATCTTCTAGGAAGGGCCGGCTCAATCGGAACAAACTGTAAAAATAGCTTTTTATGAAGCGGAATAACAGGTTATTTTTAGTACGCCATGTCAATTCTCCTTCAATTTTTAGTGTAGGCAACACAAGCTCCCACGTGGTCGAACAGTGGTATCATCTTCCTTATATGAAAGTCAGATTGTCTCCATCGGCGGATTTGTTGTAGACACGATGACTTCTGTTGGTAAGTTTGAGGTCGAATCAGGGCCGGATTTAGGGGGCGGCAAATTTTGCAATTTTTTTTAGTGTAGCTATAAAGAAAAATCGGATTCAGAAAAAAAAATTACAAACGAGAAACGGTGACAAAATCTTTAATTTCCTGAGAGTATATCTCTAATTTTGTCTTCTTCCTGTGATACAATAGACAGCACTTTTAATTAGTCGAGTTAAGACTAAGAGAGAAACCGAACACGGAATTTGGCCTGGAACGACGCGGGCAAATGCAACGCAGAGAGCAATGATGACGAGAACTTGAGATGGAAAGGAGAAACCCGCGGCGCGGCGCGCGGCGGTCGGCATGTAACACATATTAGCGCCTACAAGACTGCATGAATACTTCACGCATTGCGTCAAAGACAGTGCGGTCGCTGCGGTCAGCAGCGGGCGGCGGCGCGGCGTGAAACGCATAGCGCCTACAAGACTGCATGAATACTTCACGCATTGCGTCAAACACAGTGCGTGCAACAGCGGTCGGCGTGAAGCGCATAGCGCATACAAGACTGTAAGAATACTTCACGCATTGCACCAAACCACATTTATGTTTATTCTTTCATAATTTTCATAATTTTTCATTCATTTCATATACATAAATGGAAGGTCTTGTCCACACAGAGAAAGGTTTACGAAACTTAACTTTCGCGGCAAGTTCCGTAAACTTTTGCTAGTAGTGTTGACAGGGCTTTCGAAAAAAATGTGTCCAACTTGAGTAAAAGCGTCTTATGCACCCCTCCCCTCCGGCACGTTCACTTGATGGTTTTTATTGATGTTTCAAAACGAATGAGAAGGGGGCGGCAAAATACAGGCGGCCAATGGGCGGCAAGTAAGTGAATCCCGCCCTGGTTTGAATTTGTGTTCAATCGCATTTACCGTTTATCAATAGGTCTGTAAATGATTATTATCGGCAGTGCTCCCACCATTTTTTTTTTTTTTTTTTTTTTGTTTTTTTTTGTATTATCCGTCCAAAAAGAAGATGAAAATAGAGAGGAGGAGAAGAAGAAAAGAGGAAGAGGAGGAGAAGAACAAAAGGTAAAGAAGAAGAAAAGCGCGAGAAGAAGAAAAGGGAAGAGAGAAAAAAAGAAAGACAATGAAGAGAGAGAAGATATAGAAAGGAAAAAGAGAATGAGGAAAACAAGCTGGCAGTCTTCAATCATTTTAGGATTGAAATAGTTGTCCTGCCAGTATGAAAAATTTTAAAGTATTTGAAGTGTCAAAAAAAAAAAAAAAAAAAAAAAAAAAAAAATTAGGTTTAAAGTAGATATTGCTACACCTGACACATTTGCATATTCGTGGATCCTGCCTGTCTTCGGCAGGGTTTGTACTACGGTGTTACGGTGTACTACTATTATGTTTCTTTCAATGCTTCGTTTGACTAAAGGTCCCTCTCCCTCAGAAGCCAGTGTTACCATACATTTCATTGCTTTAATTAAGAGAAAACCGAGTTTTACCGCATTCAGGGACTGTTCCTCATCCAGCTCCTGCAGCGTAGGTACCTAGTTCAAAATCTTTCATTTTTCGTTTTTCACCGTCCCATTATTACTACCAATTTGATTATTCTCTTTTTGACAGTATCATGCATTGCGGTGTTGCAATGTGTTATATAAAAAAATCAAGAGAAAACCTTATTTCTTGAGATTCATAGTGTGATTTTCTGCAGACCGTGCAAAAGGAATGAATATTATGTAAGACCAACACTAAAACACCGATGGAAAGAACATGAGAGGGTCACCTTTTGGAATTTGGCAAGAGTTCTTTGCGCCAAGGAAAACCCCTCTAACTGTGGTACAGTTATATCTCGATTTATTTATTTGCCGTGACACCCATTTCGTCTGACTCTATCACTGAAGAGAAAGCCGGATAGCGCCATCAGCTGTTACAAAAATTGCGCATGCTGTTCCCCACGGAAAATATCGTTAACCTGGTAAAAATTGGCAGTAGAATCTGTGTTCCAAAATACCATAGACCTAAAGCCGGCTGTAAGATTTCCAATAGCTTCTGAAGCCGGATGTACAATTTCTTATAGCCTTTTATAGTCGATGGCGATTAAGCAACAGCCAGACGATAACGTTTATGCTAAACGTTACTAAATACGGATACTAGGACTTAGTTAGTTTTTGGACTACCGCTCTCTTTTTGTGCCGTAGTAGCTTGATTTATCTTGCGAGGAAAGCTCCGTACTTTTGAAGGATGCCTATCATTCTTAATATGTTGGAGTGCCTTCAGTTTCGTATGATACTGTGCAATATCTCTGGTGTGAAATAGTTCCTTCAAGCGCCGTGGCACGCTGCGGCGCGGCGGGTGGGCAGAGAAACGCGCATTGGCGCCTACAAACCTAACAGGGGTACTTCACGCATTGCGCAATGCGTGAAGTACCCCTGTTAGGTTTGTAGGCGTCAGTGCGTCGCCGCTCCGCTTGGTGTCAGGCTCTAATATTTAATCTCGGGGAGTCAGCGTTTTTCAATTCGTGACTTTGAAATGTTTGCACACTCTGTATGGATTATTATCATTTTAATTGATGAAACAAAATATGTTTTAAAAGAAAATATAATGTCTGTTTTGTAAATATTAAGGTAGTTCCGTATCAAACTTAATGATTTCCAAAGCACACAAATTTCTGCAAAATTTCTTATAGCCTTTTATAGCCAATGACGATAAAGTGTAAAGTCCGGCGATAGGAACTACAGCCCGACTGTATACTTTTTTATAGCTTCGTATAGCCCGCCTATATGATTTGCTCCGCTTTCTACAGCCAGCTTTATGATTTTCAATAGCCTTCTTTAGTTGGCTATAAGAACTCCTATGGTATTTTGAAACGCAGCTAATATCGCCAATTTTTACCAGGGTATTTGCAAACCACTAGGTTCATATTAAATGAAGGAAACAATTGCACAGTTTTATCATTAGCTCAACACCTGATGCCGCCTTTCACGTCTTGAATTTCGAATCTACGATAATTGACATTACAGATCACACGGTGAACCATAATCCACGACGGGCAAAATCCGACGGCGCTTTAGGCAAAAGCTGGTGCCCTCGGTGCCTGGTGGCACTTGAGTTGGACGGGCGGAACCGGCGAGGAAGAGGAGCCGGTATGCTCATGAGTCGCAGCCACTATCGCGGCGATTAGATAGGGCGCTTACACCTTGTTATCAGGGGAAGGTAAGAAGATGGAGCACCTGGGATGGGCCTGACAAATACTTATAAAACCGCTTGACACGCATGGCCCCCGCCTCATTACACCCAGTGCGATCCCATCTGATTCGGTGCTCAGATCCGTGGTTATCGTGACCTAAATTAAGGTTCCTTTTCCTAGTTTGTGTTTTTTTCCGGTGTGGTTTTGCGAGCATTGAAGTAATGGTTTGACGTAATTTTTAATGGTTTTCCCTTATTTCATTCCAACCGTGCGATGTTTATCAGGCGGCATTTCGTTCTCTAAGTGGATGATTCTCCAAGCATAGTATTTGTAAAAGAAATAAAAATTGACTCTTGCCTAGTTTTGATTAAAAAAAAGGAAGGAAAAAAAAGGAGTACAAGAAAATGTTTAGACTATAGTGTGACTCGTTCCAAGATCCTTGAATCCCTACCGGCAAGTAAAGGGGGGGGGGGGTGGTGGTGGTTGTCTTTTGACGTTGAAGGCAACTTCGGAAGTTTTGCTCCAGCAAACTAAAACACATACCGAATGTGCCAACTCATTCTCTTTTTTTCAAGGAATTTCTGGCTTTGAAAAAACTCATGTTTTGTAGGGCAAAAAGGGCATAAAAATGTTTGGAATGACTATTTGTAGAAGATTATTAGCTGCAATCGCCTAACAGTAGTTCTTCGGGGCGGAAATGTTGTCTTTTCATAGAAATTTTCAGGTATAAAGTATTCAAACCCACATTCTTTTTCTTCCTTTTTTTTGTCGCAAAAATGGATGAATTAGTAGTTAGAATGTTACATTCGCCTCAACATCCGGCATAGTGCTAATTTTTAATTTTTCTAAAATTGAATTCGCATGTACCTTTTCGTAGTATTTTCTGTGTGAGGCAAGTTAAAAATGCTTAACTCTATAGCGTCCCAAATGTGAGGAGGAGGTACAACTGTCAAGTGTTGCGAAAGTTTTCTTTGATGCGAGCATGTTACTAGTTGGAAGTGGAGGTCTTGGCATTTTGAGTTCTCATGGCTTTGCCAGATCTAACTCTTCCAGCTCTTAACGCCCCGCTAAATTTTGACACCTCTGTCAAGCAAAACCAACTGCTAAGGAAGTACAAATTGTAGTGGAAGAGTGCAAGTCACATGCAATCACTTGGAGATGTCGCCACGCTTCAGTCTACCATCAAACTTGGATGATTCAGAGGCAGCAGATTGAGCTCCATGGCGTGGAACATGACCGACCTGACAGACCAGAGCCCCTGCGGATCTTATTTTCAAATGTTTGGTGTCTGCCAATCGGAGGAATACAAGTGGACCGTAAGTTGATCCAAGCGAAAACAGCCTGCCAAACGAAACGTAAGTTCCACATCTTCATCCCACAAAGTGACACTGGGGCTGCTAATCAATCAAGTAACGCGTATTTGGGGGATAGAAGGTGTGGAGAGGGCGATTCAAAAGTTGTAAAATTATAAGAGGTTGGGGTCAAGTTTAAAATAATATAACAATTCAATTTTGAAATTCTATTACCTCGTGACGGGGGAAAAACTTGCGAGAAACTGATGGAAGTTATGGCCTTGAAAAACTTCGCAAAATGTGTTTTTTATCGCAGAAATACTTCGGAGAACAATGCGAAATTCATGGGAGATTCGTTTTTGGAGTGTGAGAATGAATATTAGTGGCGTAATTATGCTGAATTTTAGAAGGGGGGGGGGGGGGTTGGACCTATGGGTAAAACCTCAAGAAATGTAGAATATGGATTCCTCTATCAGATTAATAGTGCCATATTAAACGAGAGTGATAAATATTAGTTTCAATCTGTGTAATTTATTTTTTTTTTATTATTTTTTTTTGAGAGGCGAACGCCACCTTTTGAACCCCTTGGTTCCACTAACAGTGGCAGGGTGAGGGAAAGGGTGAAGCTCAACACTGCCCCCCCCCCGCCCCCGGTTTGCTTTTGGTGTATGTATATTATGTATGCGTGAACATGTTTCAGCTTCTTCATCGGGAGGGAAGCGTTTGCTCCGTTTCGCGGCTCCTGATCGAAGGCTTTCACTCAAAAGTGCTGTATCCGCAAAAAACTTCATAGCAGATAGATTTGTTTTTATGCAATTACGTCTGATCGCCTAAAAAAATTATGAGGGACAAATGAATGGCAATGACTTTATTTCGAGAGGTGTCCTGGCTACATTGGTCATACACCTTTTTTCATACAATAATATTTTTTGGATGAATCTGACAATGAGAAAAAGTAAGGGGAGGGAAGAGGAGGGGATGATGAAAGGGAGTGAAAATAAAGGAACAAAAGAAGAACAAGTTCTAACCACAAACAATCAACACACAAAGGCCATCATATAGTCCAGTCTATAATCTCCAGTCGGGATGCTATTTTTTTCTACCCGTTCGTTAAAGTCTCCGAGGATATTAACTGTTTTCGACGTGCCCTTTGTTTGGACTTCGCAATACTCGATATCCTCCATTTAATTAAACTTGGATGTGTATCTTCTTTATTAATTTTTCCATATTTTGCTAGAAAAATGTCCACAGTGATTATTACTTTGCGTATTAACAAGTTTTACGAAATAAGTCGATTGCATGCGTCTTTTCTGGCCAATTTATGATGCTGCTTAAAGTTTGCGAATAATGCAATAAAGGCAGACACTTAGGTAATAAAATCATTATTTTTATGGGGTTGATAGGTTGAGCGTAAGTAAGGAAATGTAATTACACTGGAGAGGGTGAGGAGGTAAGAGGGGAGAATCGTAAACCAACGTTCCTTGTTAATGCTTCATTTTTTACTCCATCTTTGAGAGGCTCTGCCACTAGGGTATGAGATGAGGGGGTTGAGGTGCCTTAGGGTCATTGGCAAGATAAGAGGGGAGGGGAGGGGAAGAAAACCGAGAGCACTCTGGTAAGGGTTTGACTATTTGATTCGATAGAATCATGTTTTGCAAAGGTGAAAAATTTTGAAATTTTGTCGAAAATTTCCCTCGAAAATTCTCGATTACGAAGAATCTTTGGACTTTTTATTTTCATGTAAGAAATGCCAACAGTTCATTTTCGCGATTTACACCAATGTAGTTAACGATTTTTATCTCTTTTAAAAAAAAAGGAAGTATAGTACTAGAGTACATTTATTTCTACGAGGTGCCTTGACATCTCAGGCCAATAATACATCTGATAAAAATGAACAGTTCGCTCATACGTAAAATTAGAACCTGAAAGAGAAGTAAGACAGAAAATAACGTCAGGGAGGGAAGAGTAGCTCAACGTTACGGATTTTCCTAAACATATTTCTTGTTCCCTTATAAAAGCCTTACGAGAGGGAGGGGGGGATACATATGAAAAGTGTCATTCATATGGGTCTCCAAGCTTGGCTTTTCGATGTTTGAACAAATATTTAGGCGCATTTGACGGATACTGCATGCGAAATTTCAAATCGAAGTATTTTCAGGGAGTCTAATGTATGGTAATAACAGACCTTCAAAAAATTTTTGAAGAAAGAAACTTTCCTAATTGCAGGCATAGTGGCGTAATGCGTCCTCTCCATTAAATATGCAGTTCCATCTGGCAGTCCAAAAATTTCAAAATGATTAAAAATGTGAGCGAGAAAGTGGCGCAACAAACTGTAAATGTCTCGAACTCCCTCATTGTGAGGCCAAAATGGGCTCTCGGCAAGTTTATTTCATTTTTAAAGAAAACAAAATCCTCTTTACTACTTTCGCCCGTTACTCTTAGCATAATCCTTGCATGAAGGACGAGAGAAAGAGGGCAAAGCTCCGGGAGACGCAACTCCGAGCGATGCAAGGCAGCACCGAGGCGGTATTAGCGATATCTAGTTCAAATATTTGATCATTCTTTCCTCGCTCGTACTTGAGGTGGTGACGCCACAGCACGGCATGGCCACTTAATGTTCTCGGAATCAGGAGATAAATGGATCAATAGGAGCAGCACTTGAGACACCACCCGCGGAATAATTGAAACTTGGAGAAATTTCTCTGTGAGCATTGTGAGCCATCCAGTTACACTGAAAAAAAAGTTACGGGCTATATCGACATACCATCCATTCTGGTACGGGCTCAGAGGCCGAAAGTTCCGGGTACTGGAGCCGTAGCTTCGATTACTCCGGGTGCCACGCCCGGTACTCTCAGCCTCTGAGCCCGGAACGCGGGCGGAATGTCTATATAGCCCGTAAGTACGGCCTTCAGGGCCGAAGTTTTTTTTCCCAGTGTAAAAAAAGCCTCTGTGAAACACAATGAAAAATTATCCTCCATGCCAGACCTTTAGTTTTAGAAATAATGGACCAAATAACCGTTTGGAGTGCGTTTTGTTCATCACGTATTCTAAAAATCGTATCATGGTGCTTGAATCTTATGTATCAAATTATGTATGCAAAAATCAGCGTGATATGTCCGAAAAGCTGGGTTGAACTAATTTTGTTCTTAAAAATTGTCCACGACTAGTGCGGATACTTACTGTGGATCCAGAGGGCAGAAATCTGTCCAGAATGCACCAAAAATGTTTATCCTCTCAGGTTTCGGACCTAACATCATCTTTTCACAATAATTCACTCATTATCAGTTTCATTGTTTGTTGGTACTAAATTTACATCGTAATTATGTACTGACGGAGTATTTCGTGACCTAGGATGATATTAATTGTTTTTACTCTAAACAGTGGCTAAACCAGGCGCAGAAATTTTAAGGGAAGATATAGAATTTGAATCATTCCACTACTCAAATATAACGTTGAAATAGTCATCTTTTTTTTTGGAAAATGCGATGATTGATGTTATCACTGTATTTTTTACGGTTTATGTATTACTGAGCGCAGAAACTCGGATTTGGCGAAAAATTGTTTAGTTTTCCCAATTTTGAGACTCAACGCTCAAATTGTGTATCCAAGAAGCGCGTGGCACACAGTCATGTCAGTCATAAAATCGTGTTTTGATTATCAAACTCACGCATCAGAAAAAGTATGGTAAATTCTTTTACTTTGAATATCGCAACTGACGCATCCCTTACTTTAAAGCGGACCCAATGAGCTACATTTTGCAATAAGGAATCACCATTTATGAACACACCCATCTACACACAAAAACCAACAGGTACCACATATGCTAATTTGCTAACTGAATAGTCAGACTTAGTAGTTCCTTATTGCAAGATGTAATCCGAATAGAGTACGAGATTATATAAATCCTCCAGGTGCGATATCGCGCGGGGATTCCGTGACGTTTCCATATTTCCAGGGATTTCCAAATATTTGCGCAAACACTCTTTCCGAAGTTGCGCGGGATCTTCGCGTATTGTGCTTCCCAGGAAGTCAAAGGGGAATTTGAGTAAAAGCCACGCAATGCGAGCCCATTTAGGAAAACAATACACGCAACTTCCCAGTTGAGTCGGCCGTTTCCGTAACGTCACATCGTCACTCCTTTGACGTAAGGGCGTATCTTGATTTCAAAGTGAGCCCTGTTCTCTGTATAAGGACATGCTCTCCGGAGCTCGTGTGAAAATGGAGATACGCCGTTACGTCAAAGGAGCGACGACATGTCCATCATAGATTCCAAATCCTTCGTCCTCTTTCTGGCATGGCTTCAGAGCGAAGTCATTTTTGTGCCAACTCCATTCGGTTTACGATTCTTTTGAAACTGCTGAAATATTAGAGGGCTGATAGCTGAAAAGATACGGTTTCATTGTAATTAAAATTCCAAAATTAACAACTTTTGAATGACACGATAGTAAGAGAGTAAACATACGGTATGTACGGTATGTGTTATTGTAAGAATGCAGGGCCTAAAGTTCTTGAAATAAAAGAATGACCAAAAACTAATGGGCAAAGAGAGGTTAAAATTGCTAGCCAGGCACTGTTTTACTGAATTCCAGTGGTTTGTGATAACAACTGTGGGGCTTAAAGGACAAGGCGCATAAGTGCAGTCTTTTAAAAAATTGAGATATTACTGATTTTAAGTAATGAGAGTCATGATGCGTATTCTGTGAAAAATTTTCCCCCAAGTTCCAGTTTTTCAGCATCGAAAAGAAAGTTTGAACTTTCTTTCCTCCATGAGGATCCATGTAGTTTCGAAACTTCACACACGTTTTTCTCGACATAGCGAAAACTGCACTTATGCGCCTTGTCCTCCGAGCCCCTTAACTGTGGTCGGACCATCATTCGCTTTTTATTTCCTTTCCATGTGTTTGTAGCTAATAATGGCCCTTAATAGCCTCGTCTCACACATGCTTTTGGCAATTTTCTAAATTCACATTTTCTTTCATAATGATATCGTTGGGATATTGACGAATGAACTATGGCTAGATGCACTCCACACACAACGCTCCTACATTTTTCCTCTTATTTTATTATTTCGGAGAAAAAAGTATTAATGATATCTCTTGCAATTTTCACGTGGAATATTTACCTTACAGAAAAATAATCATAGTATGAACAATCTTGAAACCTTTTCTTGATGCAAATGAGTAAATCATTTAAAAAAAAAATTGCAATGTAACAAATTCTCCATGGATTTACTCTGTTATTTTGGTAGTACTTTAATCCTACTATATTAATTTGAAAAAGAAAATTTACATTATTTTTTTTTAGAAAAATCTAGACGGTTTTTTTTCCTGATCGGCTTATATTGATTTTAATTTTGTGACGAAAACCTGTTTTCCCCAGAATCACTCTGCCAATAGATTTCATCTTGAGGGACTTTTGTTCCCAAAATAATACAAGAAGAGTACCATGAAAAAAGGCGTACCTATTAATAAATAAATTCAAGTGTTTTTTTTTTAGATTGAAATTTGTCTCAAGTTAAATATTTTGTGATAACATTAAACATTTCAGCCAATTTTTCCTCATCAGATTACTTTTTTTTTGATCATTGTGTAATAAGCCACAACGTCTTCAACTTTAACGACTTATTCTCCTAAAATACGAATATGTCATTCAATTTTTTCATTCTTGATACCACACTGACAGAGCTGTAAGTATTATTTTGAAGATTAATGTAAATTTACTCTAGTCAAGGCTCTTCAAATGGCGCGGTCACCAAGAAGTTGCAGCGGATAACGAAGCAAAGAAATCGTGTGGTTAAAAAATGAACTAAGTGGAGAAGTGTCTCCTCACTTTAAAATTGAACAAGTGAGATTCAACTCCTCCATCTTATTTCAGCCACCTGTGACATCGGGATCATCGACAAACTCAACCTCAAACTGGAATCGTAAAACACCGAAGAACAGCTGCGAGTAAACCCTTATGAGGCCCCTTTTTTGGGATTTGAAATGGGGGGGGGGGGGTTGGTTATCATGAGCAGTAGTTAGGTCACAGGTACATAGTTTACTATTAACACCTCGTCTTACACAACCGACTCTCTAATTAACCAGGTTCGTCTGGCTAAAAAACTTAATTGAATAAATGGGATTTCGATGGTATTTTCAGCGCGATTAAAAATGCGAATATAAAGAATAATACGGATGAGCGGTGAATTTTAGAGAGGAGAGATATTTTAATAAAATATAATCGCTTGGGCGTGTTGAGAAACGTAAACATTTTTCATTTTTTTTTTTATTCCCATATCAACTCTCTCTGTGTGCACTAAACATGTATAGGTGATTGAGCTGTGAGACTGGGCGGTTCATGTTATACAGGGTGATTCGGAGTTAAACGGCCAGACTGCAGGAGCGTGTTTAATGGGTCAAAATAAGGCTTTTTGTTGTATAAAGTTTTTTCCCAAAAGTGCTCCCAATCGGAGCTTCGGCCCCCCAAAATTTCGGAAAGTAAATAGTTTTTTCCGAATTTTGGCAACGTTTGGGAACCGAATCTCATGAAAATTTGAACTTTCCTGCACTTTTATGCTCTAAATTCATAAATGATCTAAAAAAATCTCAAAAAAATCATAAATCTCAATTCAAAGAGGGGGTTTGGGGGTGCTTCGGCTCCTGCAGTTTGGCCGTTCAATCCTGGATCACCCTATATAGTCCATCGCTCGTATTCGCTACAACCGCACAATTTCCGGTCTTACCTTGCAGAATGGATGAACCGTCGATACAAAACATGGCTATTCGTTTTTTTTTAATATATACTTTGTTTTTAGATAGAACTTTTTTATTTATCTATCTTAGGTCGGTGGAACTAGGACTTCCGGTTATTAGGACCGGGAAGTGACAAAATTTTTGGGGTGGTAACAAAACTGACGTGGAGGTAGGGTTTGAGGGAAAGAGGGTTTCTCCTCGCAGCTGCTTCCCCATGAGCGGCCGATGAATTCGTATCGAACTTTATCGGTCGCACCAACCATCTGTCATCGTCTTCGAAGAATTTCACCGATGGCCAGCCCAAAGCAAGCTCAGCATCATCTCCTCACTTCCGCCGGAAATATCTCAGCTCAAAGCACTCTCATCTGAAAAGACAACGTATTTTAGAGACCCCGAGATAACAGACTCCATTGATGTAATGGTTACTGTCAAGGATAACAGTTTATTTTTGCCAAGTCATATATGATCATTTGAGAATTAGATTTTAGTTGCGCAAGCTGTTTGGCAAACAATGCCGAGTTTGATAAACTCTCTAACCAAACGAATCCATCATGACATTATCCAGAGGACAAAAGTTGCTGCTTACAGGAGAGTTATTTTGAATCTCTGACACTAGTTACCTCTCTTGCAATTAAATTCATGGTTTTAATGTAAATTCTTAAGAGACTCGAATAGAGCTGTGTTGGCAAACGTATTTTACATTAGATCTTTCTCTATATTGCGAATAAAAATATCAATAAAATGTTTAATAAAGCGGAAGACTGGGGTCTAAAATTCCGAGTCAATAAGCAGTATTACATTTCACAAATATTTTGTTCATGTTAAGTAATTTTGAACCTTTCTGAAATACATATATTATGTTGAATGTACTTATGTAAACTAAATTTTATAGATAGCAACGTTTTGCTATGAACGTTTTTTTAATAATTCCAGTTGTCCCTCTAGCTAATTGACAGGTTCAGAGTGGGCTTATATGTAAGGTAAAATTGTTATAAAAATTGAAATATTTATTTTTAGCAGAACTAATCAAAATAAATCACATAAAGAATTGTAAGTTAAAGCTCAATTTTTAGACACAGCACGGATTCATTTTTGCGATGTAGGCCAATAGTTAATGTAGGCCAATAGTAAATGTAGGCCAAATGTAATTTTTCAACCGCAATGTCAAGGCATGCTCCTCTTGAAACCGCAAACATGTCGTTTTATGTGTTAATGTATTAGACTTTTAATTATGGTTTGCACAGGTATCTGTATTCGTCTTCTAATTATTTTTTAATTTTAGAGAATAAGCACCTTGCTCGCTCTATGACTGCATTTTGCCCGATGAATTACTTTAATATTTGAATTTCGATTTGTTATAAATTTAATTTAATGCGTTAATTGAATTTATGCGATAGTATTTTGTTGAAATGAATTCGGAGTCATGCTTGATTGATGTAATTCATGTAAATCTTATCAAAAATCTAACATAACGTGCAAGTCCTATTCGACTGTAATTGCACTTATTTAAAACGAAGAATCATTGTTATGCTAATATTCAAACGTTAATCTTTTGCATGAAATAGCAAGCTAAAAATGTAAATATCAGTCACCTTTAAGCAGAAGCAAAGCCAGTAGGTGTCAGAGGATTTGGACTCCTCTGGTCTTTAAAATTTTCTAAAAGCTTTATATTTCAAGAATTTTTTATCTTCGAAATTTTTATGAACAATTTTTGATCAATACCTCTTATGGAAAATATGTCGCCAAATATATCACGCCTATTGCCTATGTAACAATAAAAGTGGCATTTCAGAAGATATTTGGACGTATTCCTGCCAAACGGAACTACGTGCATCGGGACATGATCCCTGGTATGCATACATTCATATGGGTCTCCGGGCTCATATATTGTTCCATTTGACAGAAATACGTACTTTTGAAAAGTGAGGATGACGGAGCCTAGAGGCATTTTAAAAAAATTGAGATATTAGTCTAAAAAAAAGTTATTTACAGTGTATTTTTAGTGGAAAATATGAACACTAAGTTTCATGTTTTTTTTTTGCCTAAAACAAATACTTTGAAGCTAATTTGTGCAATAACTTTCCACGTTATTTTTTTATTTCAATTACGATCTTCCGGTCTCAAAAATGTAACCGAACTCCCTCATTCATAATATATCTTTCATCAATGATGAGAAAGAAAATCTCTAATTTCTCAAAGCAGCGTTAAATACTGCATTACTGCAATAAAAATTCGGACAAAAATAAAATCTTTTCGAATGTTAGTCGAGACAAGTTTAAGTATCACGGCGTGCACTCCTTTTTTGCCGCTTTATCAGTTATCCTCGTTTGAAGTGATCGGAGCCAGGTAGAGTCAGTCTGGCGAGCTGTTAAAGCCATGCGCCTAGATTCTTGAATAGCAATCAAATGGTTGTCAGGTGACACTGATCGATTCATAGCATTGCTAAGATAGGAATCTATCGATGTTTGTAAGTCGATCGATATCGATTTAAAAATCGATTCGCGGGCCCTTGTCTCTGCTGAAAACACAACTCAAGGATGAGGCGCCATGCCGGATCGTGCTTCAAGTGCAACCGTAATAATCGTGTAAGAATTCGCCCACTTCAAACATAGTGGTATGAAGGATTCATACTTGTGCGCTAGTCGATGTTTTCCGTCAAAATTTTAGTAAAAAATGTTCATTCCTGTTGGATGAACTTTTTTCTTGTTCTTTCAAAAAACCTGCTACCCAAGTTGCACAGTGCAATGAAAATATTGCAAAAAAATTGTGATTTTCTTTTAGATCATTTGGTTAATACTTGCAGACTTCAAACGATCAAGGAAGGATCAAGGAAACGATCCTATACTATACTACTCTATCCTATACCTAGAGTTAGTGCCCTTTTCTTTCTCTCTTTTTTTTTGGTTTACCCTCAGGATCTCCATCCAACCCATGACCATAATCATCTCTCTATGCAGATACACCTTTTTTTGTCCAAGAAGATCCGAAAGCGTGCAACCGGTAAATCCAGCGGGACTAACGGCAACACGGGTGTCATCTGCTAGGGAGCGTTATCGAGAGAGTGGCTAGATTAACCGTAATCTCCGATAAGCCGCGAGTCCATGTTTTTTACCGTTATCTACCGTGAACTTTTCCGCTTGCTTGAAAGCTTGCGTTTCATCACGGCCGGCGCGGCTTCCAGCCGTGCGCGCTTTTCGAGTGGCGCACAGTGCATCGAGTCAATAGGTGAGGTCTCACAAAATTTAGAAACTTTTGAAAGCTGTAACTTCGATTATACAAAACTTTGAGGTTCTGAAACTGGTTTTATGGGTTTCCTCGTGAAATTTTTAACTAGAGGCACCCCTTAAAATTTAAAATGTGGCGAAATATACGTCAAAATTTTCAGTTTTAGTCAAAAATTTCGTGTCCGACCTCTCTGATTGACTCGATCCACTGTGTGGCGCATCATTCCACAGCCGGAGACTTAAACGTGGAACTACCCTTTTTCTTCGGCTGTCCTTCGATTCTTAGACCTTCGATTCAGGATGACCAACTAGCATTTTTCAACGGAAAAATCGCGATATTTTGAAATAAGGTTGCTATTTTTTTACGGTTTTTTGGCGATAAAATTACCATCATCACCATCTGAGCTATAATCATCAATCTGGTGGCAATTTCAACTTTATTAATTCGCGTTGAATACAATCGAAATTTTGTCTCGATCTATCAAGATTTTTTGTACGAGAATACTGCGATAAATCGTCGTCGATAAAATCGCGATACATTATCCGATCAAATCGAAAATTATCGCGATCACTGCTACTTGGGCGGTAGAGGTCTGAAATTGGCCCCATCCGCGCTGGATGTCCCTTGTAATCCACGGATACTGGCTTGAACAACCCCGTGATCAAGTTTTCATTCTCAACATGTAAAGTTCACGGCGAAGACAGTTAAAACAGTCAATTGACAATTGATGCACTCATCGATACCAAAATGCAAGAAATTTGTATCTCAATTGCAATGTTTGAAAATCTCCGATCATGCTTTATTTCCGTCAAAGAAAATAAATCTAAAAAGTTTCCTTGTATTTGTGTGTGATTTTTAGAATTAGTCGGAAAAATTCACAGCAAATTTTACTAGAGACTGTTCGTTAGTTATCCTTTAAAAAAATGAAACATGAGCGCAGACTCGCAACGTCGCAATCTGAGAAACATATTTTCCAACTTTAGCCGTCAACATACCGAATTTAATATTACATTCACAATAGAAGGATCGCTCGGAAAAAAAATTTCCCTATTTTTTCCTCCACGAATCATTAAAATTACGGACTTTCAAAATGTACTATCGAAAAGCGGAACTCTCAGTTTCCTTCAGTCGATTGATTTTGTGCATTCACTCGAAAAATGGAATTTTTTTACGACCCCCTTGAGAAATTTTCTGTCACGCCTTTTCTTAAAAAAAAGAAAAGAAAAAAAATATATTTAATTTTTTTATTGGCTACGGAAGCTCGGAAAACACAAATATTTCTTTAAATTCTTAAGAAGTTTCTAAAATCAAATTTTTCCTACAAGGCGATAAAAAACTTCCCTACTACATTTACGAGATTTTACGTAATAAAGGTCGAGTTTCGGGTAAAATTTCAGCAACTACTAATGGTGTCAAACAATTGTGCAGCTTGGTTTTTTTCTAATCTGGATAAATGTTTTGTCGTTAAAAATTCACTTGCAATCACGTCTGAAAAATGATGTTTTTGGTACATGATTGGAAAAACTGGCAAATGAATATCCATGTTTTAATAAAGTTGGAGAATATTCGTAAGAGGGCCAAGAAAAATCACAAAAGATCCCCCAATAGAGTTTTTCATGAAATTCCCAAAATATTTCGATTATCGATATTTCCCCATTCGAAGCTGTGGTAGAAAATCGATTATTAAGGTGTTAGTTGCGAACACCCTGTTTGTCAATCCTTTTCTATAGGTTTAAACGACAGAAATCGATATATCGCAAAGCACGCCACGCCGCGCCACTGTGTAGGTGGCATCTCCGCTATTATTGGATGTTTAGACTTGGCATCCGGTTAGCTGATATTATACTTTCCTGTAATCTACAAAATTGAACCATCATAACATGGTTCTTTTATGAGGTCGACCGTCAGGATATTTCTAATATCGTATCCAGGTGGTCAAGAATACTTTTTCGGATGTCATCAATTGGACTGTATCTGGCAATTGGGAACTGCAATTTCTAGCTCATCTGAAAAACACTTATGCGTATAGGGAAACTGATTGTACATACGTTGTTTCTCAACTGAGCCAGAAATTGTAGTTCCTAATTGCAAAATGTAATCCAATTTTCTCATTGGCACCACGAGTACGGTCACAAGTGCAGTCCTTGACGTGTGGAGTTGTGGACTGTGATCCTTGGCTGCTGCGAATCTGGGGATTTTGCTTCCAGATCGAGGACCACTTTCTTCGGCGCACAGTGGTCACTTGCGGAGTGATTGTTGAAAGCGATGGACTAAGCTATAGACAAAGAAGACGAAAGGGTTATGGAGGGATCCAATTGAGGGGAGCAGGTGGTTGCGATGGACGAAGGAGGTTGGTAATGGGCTAACTAACGGCAATCCACAAGAGAACCTATAGTTAGTCCATCATTTTCTCCCTTAGTCTATAGAACCACCTATTTCAACCAATAGGAACCCATACTTCCTTTGTCTTCTTTGTCTATAGCTTTGTCTATCAATTTCAACAACCAGACAAAAATGTAAATTCAGCAAATATATAAATCGAACTCGGATTTCATGTAAGCTCTACTGATGTCCCTCCTTCATGCTCTTCATAATTTCTCTCGTGATTATTTTCACGGGGAACGAGACACTTCAATCACACTCAATTCTCACTCACGGAAGTTTTTAAGAATTGACGATGATTAGTTTTCCATTTAAAAAATAAAGTACAACAGGAAGTCTGCAACGTCGCAAACCGAGATACGTGATCTGATACTTCCACCGTCGAAATATTAATTAATTTTTTCGAACTTTACACACGAAAACGACGCACCAACGTGTTCGTAACGAAAGTAACTTCTCAGGAACTCGACAATCCAGATCATTTGAGCGCTTTATAAAGGAAAATCGACGTTTCAGGGACATCCGCAAAAATCATAGGGAACACGCCTCTCCAACTGTATGCACGCAACGTATATTATCGAGAGCAGTTATCAAGCCTTGTTAAACCCTTACAAGGAGATTCTCTTTAACTGTAGCCAAAAAAAACCCGTAACGGCGTGATTCCCTGAGATTTTTGCGGATGTCCCTTAAACGTCGATTTTTGAAAAAGTTTTTTTATACTTTGAGCGCATCATCTAACTAAAACCAAACCAGGGTTAAAATATGTCCTAAAGTCCCCTTGATAACATATCAAAAGCTCGTCTTAGTCAGACGTTGCGCTCAGTGTCAAAAAAGCCTCGGAGTGATAGAAAAACACGAATTTTCGCTAAAATACGCCTGCAGATCTATGTTTAGGCAACCGTTTAGCACGTATCCAGTGTTCTATGGGCTAAATCATGATTATTTCCCTAAACTACATTGAGTCAACTTGGAAAACCCGCATAAATTTTCAGATTTTAGGAGGGGGCCAAAAAAGGCCCTTATCGATACCCCTCCTTTGCGAATGATTCAAATCCATTCAAAATGCAACACTATTAAAAGAAACCGTCGTATGGATAAAGTTTCACTGAGAATTAAAGTATCCCCTTCTAAGCTTGACAAAATGTCAAGGTACCTAGTGGCCCCTCTGCGCGACAAAATACACACGCCAGTTGACGATATGCGCTTTTAGCAATGACACGTCGAAACTGAACCACTGAGTGGACTGTTGAGGGTAGTTAGCACAAAAGATGATGCATCATCATTAACGGCAGGCGTGGGGGTAGATTCGAAGATCATGCAGTAATTTACCTACCCTCAGTGTCCAATTCTCTGTGGTATCGTCTACATCAGTGTACATCGCAGGATATCTACGTAAATCGTAGTTTCGCGATTTTGCAACCGCTGGATTTCCCGCCCAACTAACTGTGTATCAAAAATCTCATCGTCTTTTTGAGTCCCAAAGAACACATGATTCTTGTTTTTTTTTAAAATTTCTTTCGTGTTTTCCGTGAAACCGGGAAAATCTTGATCGTTATATTCGTGATCCGTCCCGAGTTATCAGTGCTGGTTTTGTGATTTTTGTTGTGTTTTTCGGTGCGCGATGCAATGACAGACTAGTAGCCACGCGTTTGAAAGCTTTATTGACTCTCGCCTGAAAGTTCAGCATATTAACGTAAAATCCACGAAGTTTTATGTGTACTCTCGTGACTTGAACAAATTGCACTGTTCCGTGTTGGTAAAAGAACATTCGCAAAATTGCCTCGGTCTTTGATAAAACTTTTGGAGTGTGAAATTTTCCTTATTTCTTTCTTGCACGCGTGTAAGAGCTTAATTACCGCTCCTCGCGGTAAAGCTCTCGGAACCGAGCAAAGTAAGATTTTTCGTGTCTTACGGAAGGAGCTCTGCCGATCTTAGGAGGTGTTTCCGGATTTCGGGTGCAGGGCTAAAAATGAGTGAGCTTCAGTGTCGGTAGCAATTAAACTTTTGTCCCGTGAGTCCTTAACTTTTAAAATATACTGGTTCAAAAGTCAAAAAACAAAAGAACAGAAAAGAAAACTTACGGTGAAAAATTTCGATGAAATGTTTTCTATAACTGATTATTATAATAAATAATTATTTTTTTCGTCTCATTTGGTTTATTTCTACATTTTAAAAACGCTTGAAAATTCTAGTCTATTTAAGATTACTTGATAAAAAAATAATACTAAGGTTAGTCAGCAGATATTTGTTTTTTTTTTTCGGTGAAACTTTAAATTAAATTTATGCTCATAAATGTGCAAAAAATCCTGAACCATCAATCAATCTGAACCAGAGGACAATTTGCTGACGCACGCGATCCATTCTCCGTCAAAATGATGCCCAAAGTTGGACTTCTAATCATCAGCGAGTGTTTGATACTACTGTGTTTTATACTGCTCCAAACGAACGGTAAGCTGTTTGTAAGTAATTCATTAAATTTCAGAATGTTCAGGTTTTCATTGTCATTGGTTTTATTATTTTAAATATCACAAATTGATGATGAAACCTCAAAGGCTCGTATAATGACTGTCGATGCTGCAGATATCCTAATCTAAATTCATAACATTATTCGTTTTAAAGAACGATCAATTGTCGTTCTTGCATAAAATCTCGTTAGATTATTCTTTCTGGTATTCTCTTAGCTTCCCATTAGGTGGGGGAAAATTTTAAAAATCACCTTGCAGCCTAGCGTTATCAAACTAGAACCACGACTGCGAACCAAGCTTTTTAAGTTTGTCGGTGGTGACTTTGAGGATCCCTTTAGCTCAATAATGTAGCTCTATGTTTTCCGACTATATTATTTTTAGACTGAAGATAAAATAAGGGTCTTGGAGGACAGGGTGGAAAGTGCAATTTTTGCAATTTTGAGAAATACGTATTTGAAGTTTCCAACTTACATAGATCCTTAGGGCGGAAAGAAAGCTCCAACTGACTTTTTGATACCATACAATTGGAATTTGGGAGCGAATTCTTCACAGACTATGCATTAAGATTAGTCTTTCTTGAAATCATTAATATCTCAAGTTTTTCAAAAACTGCACTCTTACGCCTTGTCCTTCAAGCCCTTCAAATAAAAATTTTTCATTAACTTTCTTCGATATTTTTCTGACCTCTAACGAAAATAATCAAATTCCATGAATTGGAGAAAAGCAATCTTTACCTGAGCTTAATAAAGTACAATTTGACGGAAAGATTGCAACGACGACGACCCAGGAACAGAGATTTCTAGTTTCATCATCGATTTTTCAAAGGATAAATTACGAACTCAAGAGGGAGATTGATGTGAATAAAAAATGTGACATTTTGAAATTTCAAAGCTATGGTGCTGATTTTTATACAGGCAGGCATGCACAATAGCTTAAAATATTGTTCAAAGTTTTTCAGTCTTCCTTCTATTTACACGAATATATTTAAGTTTAAGACTGTTTCTATGTTGATAAAATAAGGAAAGAGGAGAAAAGCTATAACTTTTTTTGCCAAGTTTAAGGAAAATAAAGACACCCAACGTGTCTCGTCTAGTTGGCGAAACTTGCCGCGCCGGCCGGCCGTTGGTGATAATACCTAGATCTAAATGCAACTATCTGCTCACTTGCTGTCCGTGGTGCATATGCCAAAAAATGAAGGGGCACTCGAACTTTTAAGCAATGCGCGCACTCATTTGCTGTCACAACTTCACAAGTCATCAGTAAGACATTCCATCAATGATTTGATACTTGACAATGTTACTTTAATCAGTTAATAAACGTGGTTTTACTTTTCTGCATGTAAAATGCGTCTTTTTGGATTGTTTAGGATTTTACATCGACTGATTTCCATCCATATCATGCAACAATCCCCGATTACTTTAATAACTCTTATCTGATCATAAAAAATCCTCTTGATGACGTGAAAAACGTAGTTTCAGGACAAAAAACCAAGAAGTACCCGATTCAATTGGACGATATCAACAACGGAACGTTCGATGACCTCTCAAAGGCTAGCCCGGACAGTTGCACGCGGATTTGTGATGACTCACAACCCCCGAAAGTCTGTTATTATCGTTTCGTCGTAGAGTTCTACGTAACGTTAAGCCAGTAAGTCGCGGTCTTCTTAAATGTATCATAGTTGATAAATCTTGATCATATATTACATTGTTCATATATATTGCTCAATAATCATGACACTAGAAAATGGATCAAGTTATTTACAAAAGAAACTCTATGCCGGATTAATTTCGACGAAAAGAAGTGTAAGATTAGACCTTTTCATATTTGAGGGGCTTGGAAGACAAGGCGCACAAGTACAGTTTTTGCTATTTCGAGAAATACGTGTTAAAAGATTCGAAATTACATGGATCCTTATGGCGGAGAGAAAGTTTCAACTAACTTTTTGATGCTTAAAAATTGGATGTGAGGGCAAATTTTTCACAAAATATGCATTGAGATTAGTTTTACTTGAAATCAGCGATATCTCAACTTTTTCAAAAACTGCACTTATGCGGCTTGTCCTCCAAGCCCCTCACTCACTTGATTTAATACCTACCGAATGTAATCTTCAGTTGATTCAATCATATTCTAAGTCTTTACCAATCGTCATTCGATCAATGCGATTTTGATGCACCTGTCTATAGTTCATCTGAAAATAGATCCGTTTTTCTTAAAAAGTTTTGTTCTTACCTTTTAATTTGGTCCAAATGACCCTAGTGAGGAGTTGCTGATCAATATAGAGGTAGATTTGATCTTCTCTCATTCGAATTTTAAAAAGTGAAGTTAAAGCTCAATTAGACGTATTTCTGCCAAACGGAACCAGATATTGGTTCTTTCTATTTAATTCGATCCAATTACGCCCCCCCAATTACGATGATATCAACGGAAAACACACGGGCAAGCTTGAAGACACGAGGAGTAGAGATCATTTTACCTATATTTAAAAAAAATTGGTCTCCAACTCTCAAGCTTTTTAAAAACAAAATCTTCTACAGAAAAACTTTCAGAACACATAAATTCTCCTCAAATAAAAGAACGCGAAAGAAGTTATCGGTATACTTGGTAATGACGTTCTGAAATCATTTTTTAAATGAATTACTGAATTTTCAATTTATAGTATCAGATTTGTACAAATATACAAGTGGCAAATAATTTACCTCTGATTGTTAGTGCGTGTCAGAAGTGTCCGGGAATCGATCTTGATTGTTTCCTGCCGAAATGTTGCCAAGCTGACGGGTTTGAGAGAGGCATCCTGACTGTCAACAGGCGAATGCCGGGACCCTCCATCCAAGTAAGTAATGTTCTCAAGAACATTTTATACAATTGATTCCTCCCGTAGTTTTATTTTGAACCGCCATTATAACCGCATGGCACTCGATGAGTCATACACGATCAATGAAAAAGTTACGGGCTATATAGACGTACTGTCCGTTCCGGGCTCAGAGGCCGAAAGTTCAGGGCGCTGGAACCGTAGCTTCGACTGCTCCGAGTATACTACGCCCGGAAGCGGACAGTATGTCTGTACAGCCCGTAAGTACAGCCTCCACAGCCGGAGTTTTTTTTTCAGTGATAAAACTTTAGGGGTAAACAATAAATTAGGTCAAAAGATAATGGAGAGGGGGGAGTACTTTTCCGACTCCCTGTTACCTGTACGTTCCTAGGGTTGGAGTCAAGAGAATGGTACTGTCATTTTCGTCGAGAACTTCCCCTAATTTATCGTTGTTTTCAAAATTTCAATGTTGCATCGTGTACATTTTCAGGTGTGCAAGGGCGATACAATCGTTGTTGACGTGAAGAACAGCATGCCTGGGAAATCATTGACTATCCACTGGCACGGAATCAACCAATATGGCACTCCGCATATGGACGGTGTGCCCATGATCACCCAATGTCCCATCCTCCCGGGAACCATCTTCCGTTACAAATTCCTCGCTGACACCGAAGGCACTTACTTTTGGCACTCACACGACGGTAAGATGACATATATTTCAAAGAGGCGTGGAGAAATGAAACTGTCTTTCGAAATTTAGATTATACAGTGGGAACCACTTGGGTCAGTTATATGCCGTCCTCTATAATATAAAATCATAAGAGGAACGCGTCACCCATTTCGCCCGAGGCGCGAGGCGCTGCAGGGGGTTGGACCGAGAAGCGGTCAGGTGGTATAATCAGTAGTAGAGGTATGATGTTGCAGTGTGACATGACGCTCTTATTCTTCAATAATTCTTCAATAACCAGCATTAATAATCGCGAGCGGGCCTTGCAACAAACCTGTGGGTAAGCGAAGCTAAAACGCCTTCAATGATTTGTGTATGCAACACGGATATCCCCTGAACACGAATAGTTGTATCCAGGCGCCGTTGCGCGCTGTCGTTGCCATCGAGCTGCATGCATTCGCCAAGTCGCCATTCAGGACTTCAGAGGAAGGCAATTACTTTGTGTTAATCAAGCAAAATGATCTCTCCTCCTATTACAAAAGTGTGTCCTGTTTTAGTGCTTGAATTGAATTGTATAAAATGACAAGAAATCGTAAAATTTGTTCGGATTCTTAGTCCCTGTGCCTCGTTGTGAATATTTGCTCCTCTATAAATGAGACGACAGATGTCATCTCACGCTATATTGGCGTATACCATTATTTGGACGTATTTCTACCAAACGGAACTATGTACACTATGACGGGAGTCCTGTTACGCATATATTCTTATAGGTCTCAGGGCTCACGTCTGAATGCACACAGTTCCGTTTGGCATAAACACGTCCATTCTATTTGTTTCGTCTAATCAGACATTCAAGGGAGGCAAGCGACACCAAGTCTACTCATAATGAATTCATACTGTTATGAAAAGTGATACTCAATTTGGCCTTTAAAAAAATAAGGTACATGACGACATCCAGGAGGACTTTTATACATCGACATTTGGACCGCTTTTAGCAGAGAGGAACCAAGGAACATCAGTCATTGCCTAATTTAAATGGGCAATTTAATTTTTTACATGAGGACGGATGTGCAAATTGTTTTGCAAGCAGTGAATTTTCTACATACTACGAGGCAAATTCCTTAAGATTTTCCAAAAAAAAGCCGCACAAACGTTCTCTTGTAAAAAAGTAAATTGCTCCGTTAAATTTGGCGAAAGCTGATGTGGCTTGGTTCTTTTCTGCTCAGCGCGATCCATTTAGAGGCAAATAGAATGATAATGAGCATCAGAACACGGAGAGGGTATCGAGTTTGTGGGCGTCGTTAGTTTTTCTTCAATTTTCAAGGTCATCATGTCTTTTCCTTTTCTTCCGGGTACATTGAGATGGACGTGTTGTGTCGCAGGTACCTCGAAGATGGATGGGCTTCTGGGGAGCCTGGTGGTTCGGCAGCCGAAGAAGAAGGACCCGAATTGGGAGCTGTACGACGATGATCTGCCGAGTCACGTGATCTTGTTCCAGGACTGGATGCACCTCGACTCCGATCAGCATTTTCCGGGTCTCCGCCAACATGACATCGCCCAGTCCCCCGACAACTACCTCGTCAACGGCAGAGGCAACTATCCGGTGAGTCATATAGCCCAGTGGCGTGGCGTGGTTTCCGATATATCGAATGATCTGCTCAGTGGCGTGGACAAGGAGAGGGGGGTCCAGGCCCCTTGGACCCCCCCCCCCCTTTAGTCTTGTTAATTGTACCTTTTTTTACTTTTGAGGGGCAGACATTAAATGAATCACTAAATACAAAAAGGGCACATGTCCAGAAAACCAAATTGTTCGGGAGACACAAAAAACTGTTTATTTCGTGGTAGATATTTTTTAAACATAACGACTTTCCAAAAAATATCTACCACGAAATAAACAGTTTTTTGTGTCTCCTGAACAATTTGGTTTTCTGGACATGTGCCCTTTTTGTATTTAGTGATTCAAATATTATCAGAGACGTACACAAAATAATGTAAATACGGTCAAGTTTTTGAATGGACCCCCTCCCCATCTCTTGAAGAATTCCTACTACGCCATGCCATTGGATCTGCCATTTCAACCTATAGAATTAGATCGATAAACAGGGTGTTCGCAACGAACGCTTTAATGATCGATTCTTTACCATAGCTTCAAATGGGAAAAATCGATAATCGACCATTAACGCCTCGCCACTGATTGAGCCACCATTCTGATTCTGCCTTCAAGCCCCATATTGTCGTTTGCCTCACGAGAAAACGAAACTACATTTAAATGTTGCCGCGCAAATTGCATTTATACCAGAGGAATTTTGAGAACTTCTGACTGAAGATTTCGCTAATTTTACCTCTGATCTTGTGCAAAAATCAGACAAATTTTCGACGAAAACTATACGAGTTTATTCTCGTGAAAAATTGCATTGTTTGAGTCAATTTTGAGACCTTGGAATTGAGTTACGTTCCTTTGTTCGGAAAACGACGATATGGGGTAGCTTTTTACATTGTCGGATCCGGGAAAATTATCTGTGAAGGGCTGGCTATAAATGAAGAAATAAAAATTAAAAACCATCGGGTGTTGCTAAGATAGTGGAACTGTTTCTGCTATTCAACGGGAATCCATTTTCCCGAGCAGAACAATTCTTATCAGAAAGCAAGGTCAATTTAAGGAGAATATTCTGTTAAAAATGTCATTAAAAATGTATTTAGATTTTTTCACAGTGTGTAAATCTATATGCACAATCTGATGGCAATATCATACAGGTTTTAAATTTCCAATCTTCAAATGATATCGGGTCTCTTAAATTTTTAAAACCTCTACGTCTCGGTTATAGGACATTTCGTCAACGATTTTTTGTCCGCGCACCTGTTTTTTCCAGTAATTTACGTCCACGCGTTTTTTCGGCACGGGAGTTTTGGTCCACGTGCCAGTTAAGACCCAAAGTTAATTGGCCCACATGTAAATACAAACGACAATTGCTCACGACGAATTTAGATGAAAATGTAAAATGTCTTGGAAGAATGGGGGTTTGCTTGTTTTTTTGTTTTGTCTGTTTTGGTCAAACGGAGAATAATATATAGTTGAGAGTTTTTGGTAAAAAATGGGAGAGCGTCAATTCCATGAGACAAAATTCACTAAAACTCTATACACCTCTTTGGTGTAACAGGTTTTAATTATCTTTCAAGAAATGCCCCCCTTGTTATACCTGAACCGGATAAACCTCTATCTTTGCCTCAGCTAAAGGCTCTTAAATTTTTTTCTGTGTACGATAATCTTGATTTATTTTGCGAGGAAAGATCTGTACTTTTAAAGGATGCCTGTCATTCTTAATACGCTCAATTTCGAATAATACTGTGCAACACCTCTGTTGTGAAATAGTTGCTTCAGGCGCCGCCGCACGGCGGGCGGGCGGCCAGCGCGATATGCGCATTGGCGCCTACAAACCTAAGTGGATACTTAAAGCATTGTGCAATGCGTGAAGTATCCACTTAGGTTTGTAGGCGCCAGTGAGCCTCTCGCGCTGGCAGCACGCGCGCCGCTCCGCTCTGTTCGGCTTTAATATTTATACTCGCATAGTAAGCGTTTTTTAACTCATGATTTTGAAATGTTAGCACACTCTGCATTAATTATTCTCATTTAAATTGATGGGGAAAAAATATGTATTAATTTATCAAAGGAGAATAATAATATACATGTGTGTTTTTTAAATATTGGTGGTTTCGTGTCAATTTTAATAATTTTCCAAAGCACTTTACTTTTTTCTTTTACATCGTGTGCTTATATTGTACTGCAGCTAGGTGTACGCGCAACAAAACGCTCGAAATTTGACGTATTTGACTCTAAAAGATCAATGTACAAATGGGTTTAAAACTAAAGATTGCGTGCTTCTTGGTTTTTCTTCCTCTTTTATTCATTTTTGCAGTTTCTGTCGGCACAACTGCGGCTCACTGAGATTAATGTCGTTTGGAAAAGGTTTTACAAATATTTGTCACGTTTTAAAACATAAATGTTTTCAAAATGAAGTAATAATTTTGTAGAGAAAAAATTAAAAAAATAAAAAAAAGTACCTATACATATATAAGGTATATTGTACATCGAATATTTTAAGTATAGAAATAAAACCAAATATTCACCGATGACAATTTAAAAAGATGATTCAAAAAGGAGAAAGTAACAACATTTCATTTAGAAAATGAGCAACCATAACAACACATGCCCTCTCTCTCAATTTCTCATTTCCATATTGTCAATATAATTTCACATACCGACTAAAATATAACGCTTGGACCAAGCCACCGTTGCATTATTTTACGTGTGGGCGTAAATATGGAAAAAAGGGCTCGGACAAAAAATCGTTGACAAAATGTCCTGAAACCCTACGTCCCATGTCAAGGAACGTCGAGCACCCCGCACCCCCCCCCCCACCTACTTAATAATTATATCAAGATTTTCGTCGAATGACCAAATTTTTAGTTAAATTGACCGTTGGTTACTTTGAGACGTCTGGGGAACGAGGAAAGTGTCCCGCTAAACTTAATTACTCTTTTTTCTCCAAGTATCACTCGTGGGTTGCGACTTGCGCTTGATTTTTTAGGAGGTTGCGAATTTTCAACCCATAACTTTAGCCGATGTAACTCAAAGAAAAACCAACCAAAAAATATTAACTTCAGGTTGCTTTGTATTCTACCTTCCATATCATCACAAAATGTCGGTTAATTTTTTTACTGGGTGTCTTTTGGTTCCAGAAATTATTCGCGGCGACTAATACGCCGTTCGCGCAGTTCGACGTGGCGCAGGGGCGGAGGTACCGCTTTCGGCTCATCGCTGGGACGTGTCTCTCTTGCGCCTTTCAGGTGACCATCGAGAATCACCCGATGCTTCTCATCGCCACAGAAACCAGCGCTATCGAGCCCGTCCAAATCAATCCGTCAACATGTGGGCCGGTAAGCTATATGTCTCTATCAGACTAGAGTCCCTTTATAGAGAGAGAGTGAGACTACGCGGCTAATGGATGTCATACACTGAAAAAAAAACCTTGGCGATTTACTAAGAAAAGGGTAAACATTACCAAGAATTAGGGTTCTATTTGATCCCAGTTTTTTCTTGGTAAAATTAACCGTTTATGGAATTGGTAATTTTACCGTGAAATCTCCGTAAAATTTTTGAATTTCTCGGTAATTTTACTAGACCCCGGTAAAAACGCCAATATTTTTTATCGACTGTGGTAGATTTACCGACATAAAATGGCAAAGTTATCCGGGAATTGATTACCAATAAAAGAGGTAATCTTACTGAAAAAACAGTAAAAATACCGAATTTTTAAGGTAAGCTTACAGTCGTCTTGGTAAAATTACCTATAATTGTTAAACAAAGTGAGGTGGTAAAGGTACCAACGGACCTTGGTAAAAACGCCGAGAATTTTTTTTCAATGCAAACGGGAATAAAGATTACACAAATCGGACGTTTTTTGTAATCTTATTCGATCAACCCATTTCCGAAATCCTATCTCTGTTTCCTCTCTCATTCTATTTGTTCCTTGTCATACCCCCAATACCCCGGTCCATTCCAGTCTATAATCTTTGCAATTAATGAAAATGTAATATTTATTCCTTTTTGTGACACTACGAAGGCCTAAAATACGGGAACCAATCAGAAATGGATTCGCTTTGTCTTTATACTCTCAGCATAAAGGGACTCATACAGACCATGTGATCATGCGACCGTTTGACCATCATTCAAAACGCACGCCACAAACACAGGCGGGAACACTGGAAAAAATCCCAGTGGGCCGGTCGATATTTAAGGTGGTTCGTCCCGGTTCCTGGCTTGGTCAAACTATAAGCGTGCGTATATCAAATTGATTGAGCAAAACATCTCGGTTGATTATGAATATTAAGCGCGAAAAAAGAACGATAAGACCTGCGCCCTGCGCATGAGCGCAAAATGAATCATTCGCAACCAAAAAGTTGGCAAAATTCGGACCCTTTTCGGAAAAAATCTCGCATTCGGTATAGAAGTCGATTATTCGAGGAAGGTATCGAATGCGAGGTTTATTTCCAGAAAGGATCCTGCTTTCATTTTTTCAAATCTTGCTAAATTTTTGTTTGAGAATAATTAATTTTACGCTCATACGTGCGCAGCTTGTTCATACAAGAAATAAACCCATCAATAAATCATATGAACCAAAATTAACTCAAGGAAATGAGGGTTTGAAAGTGACCTCTATTTTTCTAACCTCGCGTTAAAGTCTCCATGGAATTTTTGTACAAAAAAGTCACCGACACGAGTTTTAAAAAAGGCCGGATCGGTTTGAAACTTTACAGAAATTTTATTTCATGTATTGGCACCTATTAGAAACTGGTGACCTGAACTTTTCCGACATTATTTAGCATAATGTACAAATAAGCCACACAGTAGGTCTGCAAGCATGTAAGGAGTCTTTGAACGGATAAATGGACAATGAAATTTTTTTTCTCCATGATGGTCACTTAAGATCACTGAAGGAGCGGGTATATTCGATGATGACAATATAGACATCATCGGCGTGGAGTGCTTTTTAGCTTGATATTCATGCACTTTATTTTCGTGTTAACAGGTGACCGTTACGATGTTGTTATAAACGCTGACAAGCGACCGAATGCCTATTGGATCTTCGTTCGTGGCCTGGGTCTTTGCAGTCAAGTGACCCAAGTTGCTGTGCTGAAGTACAAGTCATGGCCTCTTCTTTTGCCGCTCACCAACCGCCCTCCATTTTTTGGACTTGATAGTGGAGTGGTAAGATGCTCGTTTATTTCATCGTATTTACCAGGCAATGGTCTGGTAAACAAGGCCAGAACCAAGAATGTGTTAACCAAGTTGCCGCATGGTGATCCTATTAATGTTTAACAGATATTCGGACTGGACCAGATCGGCCAAAGCCTATCTAACCAGCGTAAAATATCACTGAAAAAAATCAATATGCTGTTTTAGCACCTAGGATGTCAAAAATGCGTCTGTTGATTCCAAGATGCTGTCATTGCTGCCCACGCAGTTAACTTTAGATCCTGTGAATGTTAATTCAACTGCGTGGGCAATCAAGGCAGCATCTTAGGATCACCAGACACATTTTTGACATCCTAGGTGCTAAAACAGCATACCATTTTTTTCAGTGATCATATCGAACTTGTCTAATTCAGATTAAATGACGGTATAGAATCATTCTTTCTGTTCTTTAACGTTTACGTGATATGAACATGCACGCAAAAACAAGTAGTAAAGAGCAAAGCATAAGAGCGAGGAGACCATTGTTTTTTTATGGGTGAATTCAAAAATGAGTTATTTTTGTAATTTTCGCTGGGAAATCGTGTTCTACGCAAATTTTTGGCCAAGAAACTTGGGTCATAATTCTTAAATTCGTACTTTGTCGGTTCGTCCTTTGTTATTGAATTCTTATCTCAATTTATTTATTTATTTATTTATACTTATCATCTATTTCCTATTGTTTTATCTACTTGCTCATTGGTTTATTCATGCGACATTTTTGCACTTTCAACCGTGCGGAGGTGGGACTAACTCACGGAGAAAAAACGTGGTTTTGATCAATGATAATGGTACTACCAGTAATATGCAATTAAGGTGTATTATAAAGATACAAATGTTCGAGCTCTTGGGTAGTGCGGGATGTTTAGGCGGATTTGAAGGCGATTTATGCCTGCAAAATTCACTGATTTTTAAAGGGTTATTGCTAATTGTATTTTTGTTTGAGACGACGGTGATGAGGAGAGGTATGCGAGCTTGGGAAGTTATTCGTGATTTTGCGGGAATTGTGTTGAGAACTGAAATATTAGTTGAGCAGAAGACTCATCGGTACATGGAGGACATTACGAAATGAGATAAGGTGTATTCAGTTTTTTAAAAATATTGCTGTCAAGACTTCACTTTTGGTTTATAAAATGCCAATTGCGCATTTTTTTCGCTGCCATATCACTTCTATAATCTATCTGAAAGTTTTGGATTCATTGTTGAAATTACAACTTTCTGTTACGATTCAATGCCTATATTATCAAAATTTCAATTTGAGCTGGAAATGTTACAGGTTCTAGGTCCAGATAATTCGGCTTGTAATTCGACCGCAGAAGGAATTTGTGTGAGTATGTTGCGTGCGAAGAAACCGATGAACGAACAACTCCTCACTATCAACCCAACGATTAGACTCCTCCTCACTTTCGGATTTCACATTCTGACCGTTGATGAAGTATTTTACCGGAATAAATATCCAAGATATTTCAGTACGTTCCTAACTTTACCTCCTCTCGAATCACTATTGCTATCGTTATCTCCCCCGAGTTTCATCTCTGAGTTGTCACATACACAAGTCTCATATATTTTCTCAGAATTTGCCTCGCACAGAAATGAATAATCATGGAGGTTTTTTTAGAATTAACGTTTGAAAAAATCAAGCGTAACAGGAAGTCTGCTGCGTCGCAAACTAAGATACGTGGTTTGGTAGTTTCACCATCGATATCCGTCTGCATCCCGTTCTCTCTATACCGATTTACCTCGTCCTAAATCAAAGTCTACCTATTAATCTCGTTTTATCCCGATACACCGGGTTGCACTGGGAAAGGAAGTCGCTTGGATCTAGAGTCTAGACTCTTAATTAACATTGACAAGAAAAACACTCTTGATTCAATCCGATTTTTCCTTGGACCGAAGAGCCGAGGCTCTTCATTTAGGCGGATTTCCTCTTGATTCAAGCAAAAAGTCCGATTGAATCGAGAGTATTTTTTCTTGTCAATGTTTTCAAGAGTCTGAACGCTAGATCCAAGCGAATTTTTTTTTCAGTGTGTCTCGATTTTTTACGTGGATGCCTATTAGTTATTACTTGATCTTTCTGCAATCTATGCCGTCTGGAAAAACTAGAACATATCCTCTTTGAATGTCCAATGTACACTAGCGTTAGGAACTTCTATTTTAAAAATGTACCAAGTTCAATGTCAATCCTAAAAAAATCAGCAAAAATTGAGCACATTTCTGCACTATATATGTTTTTGTCATCAGCAATGAAAATTAGATCTTTTATCCTAAACGAGTAGAACGAGTAGACGAGTTGACCCTATATTTTTACACTTTTACACTTTTATACTTTTATACCTGGCTTATGATGCTTTTGTTTTTTTTCCTTTTTAATGAACCTTATATAATTGTCAAGAACCTCTTTTTATAAACCCGTTATTTTGGGTAAAATAAAATACTATTCTATTCTATTCTATTACTTGATCTTCGTTCAGAAATTTATCACATCACATGGAGATAAACATACTATTAGTTCGTAGTAGTTACGTTCTATTCAGACGAAATATGAAAAGAGAATAAATATAGATTAACTGTGGTTTCGGTTTATTGTTTAGCTCCACCAACCGGAACATTGACGACGGCATGGATCAACAACATCTCGAACGTGGAGCCGATGGCGCCGCTCCTGACGCAGCTGGACGATGTTCCGCTGAAAATGTTCTGCTCGCAAAAGTGCCTCTCACCCCCGTCAACGCCACCCCTTGCTACTGCATTAATCTCATCAAAGTCCCGCTGGAGCCACTGTCGAGGTCATCCTCATCGATCCTTGTAAGTGGCAATTTTTCCAGTCTCTACTCAATGTTTTGGGCGCTAAAATTCATCCACCTATCATTATAAACATCGATGAAAAAACTAGTGTATCCGCGAGGGGGGGGGGGGGTTAAAAAAAAGACTCACAATCGGACAAAATGGGAGGTGCAATGTATCAGAGAAGGCGGAAAGTGAGCAGAACCAGATTTAGAGCAAATGCAACAAGTGCATCTCCTTTGAGCGACAAATTTATCAGTTTTCTTTTATGGTTCCTCGAGTTCTGCTCAATGTTTTGGTCGCTAAAGTCTATCTATCTTTCATTACAAACTTCGATGAAACAATATAGGGTTCGTGAGGGGGGAAAAGATTCAGCCATTCCTTTCACAAAATGAGAGGTGCAATGTATCAGAGGAGGGGGAAGTGAGCAGAGCCGGATTCAGAGCAAGTGCAACAAATGCATCTCCGCCGGTCGGCATATTTATCGATGTTTTTATGGTTCCTTTTTCTCTGTCTTAAAGTAATGTGCACCTAACAAATTATCCGTTTTTAGGGGAGGGGGCAAAAAAAGTATGTGCACTGAGCGCAAAAAACCTGAATCCGGCTCCAGAAATGGGTATGAAACAAAATTAAAGCTATTTGCCCTGCGTGAAGATTCTTTCCGTTGGCTAACTGGACTACATTTTGCGATTGGGAACTACAATATCGGACTCATTTGTAAAAGCACATGTCGGCATATGGAGAATAATGGCATATACGATGTTTCTCAAGTGAGCTGGAAATTGGAGTTCCTAATTGGAAAATGCTGTCCTAAAATTTGACCTAACTACGGATTTTTCACGGGCGGGATTTGAATCTAGTGTTTATATCGCAAAACTCAAACGTCGATTTCTCACTTATTAGTTAATTTTGGAAGTTTTCGGTATGTTTGTCTTGTTTTGCGACAAATTTTTGGAAAGAGGCATGTCCTCTAGAGGTATCACTCTAACCTTGTCTCGTGATTCAGGGGTTTCTATTTTTACTGCCTTCGAAACAAGTGAAGGATTGGATGTAATGAGCTTGATTTATTTGAATTTCAGCGCCTTTAAATCTGAATTTGAATCATCCGATGCACTTCCACGGGTTCAACTTCCACATCCTGGCCCAAGGCAAGTTCAACCCAAACCAGGACTTGAACCCCCAGATCAAGAGCCTCCAAAGAAAGCTCCTCGATGGAGCGTTCCTCAAGCCAAATCCTCCCTTGAAAGATGTGATTAGTGTTCCTTCTTTCGGCTATGTAGTTCTCAGGTTCCTTGCTGACAATCCAGGTGCGTGTATTCCTAATTATTATTGATTTTATTCTGAGTTATCAGAATCTCACCCCATTCGATAATTGAGAAAGAACAAGGATGGAATAATTGGACGTATTTCTGTCAAACGGAACTAAGCGCCATTGGAGGAGGAAGGTAGCGGGGGCTTGGATTGGCGGCGGAAACGGGCGTTGGGCTCGTTCCGCCCTATACTGGCAATGCTTTTCCATGGCGCTTAGCTCCGTTCGACAGAACGCGCTATCCGGCATTCTAAATTCCTCAAAAGGAACTCAAATTGGCGCTTAGTTCGTTGACAGAATACTCCAATTTTTGACACTGATCGAAAAATTGAGAGAATATAAAACAAAAAGAATCAGCAACTGGATGCATGATAATTGTATTATTTTCATTTTGAGAAATAAAGTGAAGGATCCAGTGCATGAACATTGAATGACATTTTTTAAATTGTTCACATTGACCATTGTGAGCTCTGCAAGTTTTCGTCTCTTGAAGTGGGACGTATAGAAATTCGAATGAGCTCACTAAATTTTTCAAAACGCGTTTATTTTCATTGTTACTCTTTCCAAAAAGGGCACGAACGGAATCAGAAGAGATACTGGTTGTATGTTCTTCCTAATGAGGGGCCTCTCATGAATTACGTCCAATCGAGAGGAATTTTAGACCTCCTCCTTCCATTATCATGCACGCGTGCTGGCCCTGGTAAAAATTGGCAGTAGAATCTGTGTTCCAAAATACCATAGACCTACAGCTGGCTGTAAGATTTCCAATAGCTTCTACAGCCGGCTATACAATTTCTTATAGCCTTTTATAGCCGATGGCGATTAAGCAACAGCCAAGTGATAAAGTGTATGCTAAACATTACTAAATACGGATGCTAGGACTTAGTGAGTTTTTGGACTACCGCTCTCTTTTTTTGCCGTAGTATCTTGATTTATTTTGCAAGAAAAGCTCCGTACTTTTGAAGGATGCCTGTCATTCTTAATATATTGGAGCGCCTTCAATTTCGTATGATACTGTGCAATACCTCTAGTGTGAAATAGTTGCTTCAGGCGCCGTGGCACGCTGCGGCGCGGCGGCAGGCGGGCAGCCAGCGCGAAACGCGCATTGGCGCCTACAAACCTAACAGGGATACTTCACGCATTGCGCAATGCGTGAAGTATCCCTGTTAGGTTTGTAGGCGCCCGTGCGTCGCCGCTCCGCTTTGTGTTAGGCTCTAATATTTAATCTCGCGGAGTCAGCGTTTTTCAATTCATGATTTTGAAATGTTTGCACACTCTGTATGGATTATTCTCATTTTAATTGATGAAAAAAATATGTATTAAAGGAAAATATAGTGTGTGTTTTGTAAATATTAAGGTGGTTCCGTACCAAACTTAATGATTTTCAAAGCACACACATTTCTACACAATTTCTTATATCCTTTTATAGCAGATGGCGATGAAGTTTACAGCCCGGCGATAGGAATTATAGCCCGGCTGTATGATTTTTTATCGCTTCGCATAGCCCGGCCGTATGATTTTCTCCGCTTTCTACAGCCAGCTATATGATTTTCTAATGCCTTCTTTAGCCGGCTATAAGAATTCCTATGGTATTTTGAAACGCAGCTCCTATCGCCAATTTTTACCAGGGGGATCTGAGCTCCCTCACAAAATACACCAAACTTTGATTTATAACACCTCCACGAAGAAATTTTTGGTTTGAATCAATATTTACATCAGAACTATCAAAAAATGGCCCTAAAAACCGGCGTCGCCTCACACTAAGTTTTGCGTAAAACTAGGCAGTTCTAGACCCCATCCTTCCTATCACGTAGGTCACGCAGGTTACGCGTGCGGCCGTTACGCTGGATATAGTATACCGAGTATACCCGTTTCCCAGCACTATAAACCTAGTATTAGTTAGTTAGTTAGTATTATTAGTATAATTTTACTAACCTCGAGCTAAGTCTCTGGTCTCAATGTTAGTTATAGCTCGTCGGAGGCAGATGAACTGTCACGATTATTTTCAATACCTGTAATTTTAGGTACCATAGTTTTTATGGACATGCATTAATCTGCTCCTTCATATTTCTCCTCTTAGGTGTCTGGTTTTTCCACTGCCACTTCTTATACCACCACTTAAGTGGGATGAGTGCCACTCTCCAAATTGGCGAACCTGAAGACTTCCCACCAGCTCCGAAGAAATTCCCAAGATGTGGAGATTTCCTGCCACCGATAAGTGACAGTAATAATTACTGACCTAAACTGATCAGGATCGGATTAGATGCCATATTAAGCGCATTGCCTTTTCTCTTACAAATTGCCACTGTATTCACAGCAAATTCAATAACATGTGACATTTTCAATGCGAATATTTTGGGAAATATTTCCAAATTCACTCTTTATACCTCAATTAGTGGTGAGAAGTATATTTAAGAAAGAGAAAAAAATATGAATTAAACATTTTTGAAATTAAACACGATTTGCGAGTAATAAGTAGTATGCAATTATAAATTCTTAAGGCCCTCGGTGATTAAATATTGTAATGCTACTAAATTTCGCGATCTTCGTAGGTATACCACTGGTTTCTTTGGCCCCCTCTTTTGGGGTACATTTTGCTTTCGCTGACTATTTGCGTTTTGCCGGTTACCTCTGCATTATTTTTACCATATATAATTGTAGTTTTTGCTATGATAGTATAGATTATACACGTGTAAATACTTTTTTTGTTCACTAAATGTTGTTTATAAATTTTCAAAAGAATCTCTTCGATGTTTGTAAATAAGTATGATAAACAAAAATAAACGAATCTCAGAATATGAATAATAATTTTTTGGCTTCGATATTTTTTCAGTGGTGTTTTTCTTCAATTTCGTAACTGCAGTCCATTAATTTTTGCATTAATCACGCCGATTGCTCACTGTCAGTTTTGCTGTCTATGTAGACTTACGTACCTATACCTAATCATGGTTCATTGATTCGATGAATGTGATGATGCATGATGCAATCAAAATCATATCTGATGAGGACGCAAAATTTCTATTGTATTATTGCGTCATTCACAATTTCTGAAAAAGTTGAAATGCTAAGTGCAATGTGCATCTTAGCTAATATTGGCAATATTTTGTATGCTCTGTGCCGTCGAATAGCTCCCGACTCTCCTTCAGCCTCTAATCACTTCATCGTTTATCTGATGGCTGATAAAGAAGTTTTTTCTTTAATACGGTTATTATAAATTATACCGAAAACCAATAAGTTTGTCCTTTGCAAATTCACATTGATTAGCAGATTAGGGGCGTTCAATACACGATCAGTAGGTAAATCCGTGGGTCTCGAAGAGTCACTTCCTCCTATTCGCGCCATTCCGTGGCTGTAGCCGATCCATGAATGTTTGAGCAAAATTTTGAATATAGATCGGAAAGTTCAAAGAATTGTGTAGTGATATCGTTTATATCAGCTTTTATCATAGACTTGACGTTTTCTCGAGTTTTTGAAGAATTTAACAACAACAAAAAATATCCAAAGTTCGCAATAATTGAATCAATTTCCCGGTAGTGCAAGGTTACGTGAGATGTTTTCCATGCCTAGAAAAATGGGCTCTTTCAAAAACTAATTCTCTCAGTTTTTATAGCCATCGAATCTATAAAATAATCACTTGGAGAGAATCTCCCTGATTTGACACTCCCTCCTCACTCTTCGGGTGAACGGAAAGTTCATCCTTTAGTATGCGTGATAATCATATAATTTCAATTAAGGAGCCACCAGTAGGTTTCCGTATTGTCTAGAATGATTCTTAAATTATCACTGAGCATTTATTTCATGCACATTGCAATAGCGCAAAACAACGTATTTAATTTAACAATAATTCATTTCAATGATTTCCATGCTAAATTTGAGGCCGTTAACGCTAGAACATCGGACGACTGTAAGAAAGACCGGAATGAGACATGCGTAGGTAAGCACGTATCATTATCATAGTCATTATCATTATCTTAATCATTTGAAATAAATCAAGAAAAAGTGGACATTTCGAATCACGAAAGAACTAGGCAATTTCTAGGTCTGACCACTGACAATTACGTTTCTGGGCAAACATTCATTTGAAAAGACATTAAAGATACAGATTTAGAAATGAGAGAGAGGGGCGGGGGGAACTTTTGGACCACCACTGATCTTACGAATCAATAGATCATTGAGTGAAATTTGTGCAGTCTTATTGAATTATTTTCTGGCTGACCACAACTATTCTTATAACGACGACCAAAATTACCTAGAGAAAACGAGGAATCCAGTAATTACCTATCTGTGAGATAATCATGTATCATGTATCACATGTGCCAAAAACACTTTCCATTTAAAAAAAAATGTCTGCCGCATTCAGTTCGTTTTAGTTATCTAGTTTGTAGCGGCATTAGGCTCTTTTTGAAACAAACTGACTTGTACAACAGCTCAATTCTAAATGAGCTCACTTCCTCTGTGCCAAAAAAAGTAAATAAATAAAAAGACAAACGATTCAATCAAGAAATCATTGTATCGCTCGAGACACGCTTGATTCTTTTAAAAAGTAAATTATGAAGAGACTTTATTGGCCATACCGCGTAAATTTCAGGTGGTTTCGCACGCCTGTACACACTCTGCAGGTGGCTGAAACGAGAGAATCCAAGTGCATTACTATTAAATGCAGGCGATGTGTTCACTGGGAGCCTTTGGTATAGACTTTTCAAAGGGAACGTGACATCATACTTTATGAACAAATTGCCAATTGATGCCATGGTAAGTACTTCCCTAACTATCCACCTTCTACATCGAGAAAGCTGTCGTCCTACATCTTTTTGACATGAGGAGTGACTTTCATTGACTTGATTGTCAGTCGTTTTGTTTTTGAAAGCAATGAAACGATGTTCTATACGTTAAAATACTATAGGTAATCTTCTCACCAATGAGGCTCAAAACACAACACAGTTTGTTAACAGTGCAATTTTTTGGTCGGAGTGTTGTGCAATAAGTCATGCAAATTAACTTTCTGTGGGTATTTTTGTGTAATTTTCGTATTATTCCCCAAGACTCAATTGTAGAAACTTCTAGTTGATGCAAGTCACGAGAAAATTTAATATCCGGATGAAATCACGACAAGAGCAACGTTATATCTACTAAATTAGCGAAGGCTACACGGTGCGGAGTGATATTTTTTAATCAGCTGTACTTGGGTTTTTAGAGCATGATAAGTTTTGCTGGCAGCATGCAGGGTTACTAGACCTTTCTTGTGCAAGGACCTCTATGCTCCAGTTTTTACAGATTTTTCGCTAAGTATTATGAGTAAAGGTATACGCACTTTTGCAATCTACATGCAGAAACATAAGTTATGACTCGCTTCTTTCTTTCCCTCGCTCCCTTCCCCCTCCCAAAGGCGGATCTACCAATTTGGCAACAACGGATTTCTTCCATTTAAACCTAATGTTAAATAATCGATTCTGCTTGGAGCACTTGGCCCCTCCAAGAATCGATACATTTACATAGCTTTAAATGGAAGAAAGACAATATTGCCAATTTGCTAGATCCGCCAATGTCCCCCCCCCTTTTCCCCCTCTCCCCCTGTCTCTCTTTTCAACTTTTCGTGAATCGGTAAATTTTTGCAGGGACGGCATGACCCCTTCCGATAGTCGTGATGCGATCGAATAACAGCTTCTGCACACTCATGAACAATCAGTATTATTTTTACATTTTCATTGTTTATGAGACTATACATTATCGTCTGTTCATTCAATAAATATTTGATACAATTTGAAATGAACAAAAATTAACCCTACACTTTTTCATATTTCGCAGACGATAGGCAATCATGAGTTCGACGATAGGATGGATGAAGTGGTGAATTATTTGAGTCGCTTAAAACTACCTGTTTGGTTGCTAACATAAATTCGACGGGGGAACCCACTCTAACACCCTACATTAAAAAATCTGCGATTTACGAAGTGGATGGCAAAAAAGTTGGGATCATCGGTTTTGTCACAAAAACTTTTCGAGTAAGTATTTTTAACTCTATTCCACTGCGGTAGAAACTCGAATTGTTGCAAGTGCACCATACTTTTCTCACAATTGCGTCACTCGGAGCACCTCTTTAAAAGGATTACGTCTGCTAGTGATTGCAACTCAGTCCATCTTTGTTTGGCTTTAAATAGACATTTTTATAAAAAGACACTTATCTTATTTATGGTATAAAATCATAAGAGTAACGAGTAACGCTTAACGTTTGAGGCGCGAAGCACACGGGGAGGTTGGGCCGCTCAGGAAGTGTAGCCCCGTGCTATGTTTAAAATTTCGTAAAACATTAGGGAGGGAGGTTTGACCGTTAAACTGTTTAAACAATTTCTGACGGAGACCCTCTGGACCCCCTTCCTCTGGGGAGTATCCCTCTAGACCCTCCACTCAACAATAGCAAATGGCCACCCCCTCCGACTCACTCTGGATCGCCATTGGTATTACATACAATCTGCAAAGTTTTCCCGCGTTTTCAGATGGGAATATATAGATCACCCTATTCTTACAGTACTTACACCTTGTTTCAGAGGCGTCTTTGTTTGGTTTGAATTCTAAGGAAATAGCCTCGGTGGGGAGACTGAAACTAGAGGACGAAGTTTCAGCGGTAAATGCGGAGGCAAAATCACTGCGAGCGCAGGGTGCAGAAATTTTGATCGGGCTCTCACATGCTGGCTTCAGCGAAGACAAGCGGATCGGCAAATCTATCGACGTTGATGTCATAGTTGGAGGCCATTCGCATACTTTCTTGTACACCGGTAAGTGACAGAAGTGGTCACTAGCATAACACTTGCAGTGTCACATACACAGTTTAGTATGCGCTCGCAGGAGAAGAGGCCTCCCGCCTCAGTCCATAAAGATGAAGTTTCGAGTAAAGCAAGTTTCGTTTTTTTAAAAAAAAAAAAAAAAAAAAAAAAAAAAAAAAAAAAAAAAACTGATTTTGAAATCCCGACAAAATTTTTTCTGAAGCCTAAAGATTGAAATTTCGTGCGGTTTAATAATTTTTGTGCCAACTTTTTTATTAGGAGTGGAGTTGTATTATGATCGGTAGTTCCGCGCACAGATACGACATAAAACTTTTAAAATTTCCTCCCCTCTTAACAGTTTAGACAAAATTAATAAACTTAATAATAAATATTAGTAACTTAAAAGATAGAGGAATAGATTTAATAATATTTAAGTGCGAGTACTAATAAACGAGCACTTAAGACATTACATTAAAATTCACGACGGCACAGTTACTGAAAACATACTCCGTCATTGGAAATACACAGACTTGATCATTAGACTGATTCAGTCAACTGTGTTTGAGACAAATATCCACCTAACTCGAGGGTTATTTTTGGTTTGTGAGAAATTCTTTTGAGTTTTTCCTTCAGAATTGCAATTAATAAAAGACGAGTTTTCATAAAATGATCTGTAACACCGTGATGAATCATTGAATTTTGTAGGTACACCTCCCTCAAGTGACATACCAGAGTCGGACTATCCAACAGTAATCGAGCAAGAGAGCAGGAGGAAGGTGTTGATCGTGCAAGCCGGGGCGTTTTCGAAGTACTTAGGATATCTTACCGTCACATTCGATCAAAACAACACGATCCAATCGTGGACTGGAAATCCGATTCTTCTTGATGACACTGTGGAGGAAGGTAACCATTTAATCAACTATCATCACCAATTGCCCCTGGTTACATTTGTGATTCCGGCGCAAAGTATGAGAAGAGATGTTGTTCAAAAAAGCTTCGAACGTTTACCAAGAAGAAATTTCGGCGGTAAGGACCGAGCTTTTGGACTGCTCAAACAAACTTTCTGTCCACAATTATTTTCCTTTCAAAATTGACAATTCTTTGATGGGAAGCAATCAAAATTTGCTACTCCGGGAAATTTGTTGGATAATTATGAAGAAGCAACATTTTTACGACACTGTGATCGCGCTGGTTCCTTTTTGCTAAATGCAGGGTTACAAATTTTCATGAAAAATAAAATCTTGAAATTTCATGTGAAATATCAGCAAAATATAACAAATATGGAAAAATCTTTTTTGAAATTAAATGAAAGGCGACTTGTTTTTGCTTGTTGGCATGGTTTGGTGCGTGTTGCATACCCAGCCCCTGAAAATATGTTTCATATTTTTTACAACTTTGTGAAATTTCATAAAATATTTCACGGAAATTTTCGATCTTTCATATTTTTCATTTCACCCGTGCAACCCTGGCTAAATGTAATCCAACTATTCTTTAGGAGGAAGTCTGGTTACACGGACCGAAAATTTGGGTTGACGATCTGTAAAATTTTGGGTTTATGGAACACCAAAATTACGGTTCATGGTAACTATCTTCTTTGGCATCAATGGCCCGAATGAAAATGACAAATCGGAAGACGCGACAACCCTAGAAATTCACCTGAGACGTGCTTTTGTAGTTGGAGTTATCTAAACTCATTTCTGGATGTTTTTTCCTCACCCATATCAAATTTGACGTGCCACCGAGTGATGAGTTACATGATTTTTTAGTAAAAAAAAAAAAATAAAAAAAATTGGAATTTACAAATATTCATTGATTGATTCATCTAGTCTGGTCACAGTTTTTCGATGCAGGGCTGCAGATTTAACAAAATGATATACTTTCTTTTATTTTTTTCACTTTCGACCTCTCTTCTCGCTTTTCATTAAATGATACATTTTGAATAGCTTTAAAGTATATTTTTGTTGCTGTTTTGTTTGTATTTTTTCCGATATCTATTCTCATAAAGGTATTTTTAATGTTCACAGACCCTTCCATTCTCCAAGAGATGGAACCGTGGCGTAAGGAGGTTCATAAAATAGGAGATAGAGTAATAGGTGAAACTCTGGTCTTCTTGGACGGCACGCAGTGGGTCTGTCGCATTGGTGAGTGCGCCATAGGAAAACTTATAACCGACGCTATGATTTATGACGTAAGTAAAGGCTCCATATGTGGATTAACTCTTGGATAAATTGGTTCCAAACATGAGAAAAAATTCGAGCTTCGTTTCCTGAAAATTTTCGTTTCTGCGATCGAAGATTGAACTATACCTCAGCGCAATGTGTAAAAATATAGTCATCGACCATTCTCACATCTCTAATGCGGTACCCATGCTCCTTGTCTGGAACGCTGTGTTGGGTACTTGACTTAGTAATACAATGGGTGGAGACTATCTGAATTAAGACATTTACGAGTAAGATATATTTTACCATTCAAGTAAAATAGGAAGCACAATGGCGTGTGATCTGCGTCAGCGAGGTACCTACTTTTCCCTAAGATTTTTAGAGGAAAAAAGTATATCGTACCGAAAATTTGGTCGAATCTTTGTGTCAAGTTGTATTGCCTGAAAGTTTCTTCTCCTAAAACTCAGATTCTTTATCTTCTGGAATAAAAAATTCACCGCGGAACCGCTTATGATTTCAGTACATGAAGAGAAGGACGGACAATAACTGGACGGAAGCTGCAGTCGCTTTAATCAACGCTGGAGGAATCCGGGCTTCTATCGTAAGAGGAAGTGAGTCTTATTGATTTTTTCATATTTTGTGATTTGTTTCCACATAGACGTTATGGCTCACCCAATCAAGAAACGGCTGAAAAGTTCGCAACATGGCTAATATTAATACTTCACAGCAACAATGGTTGTTTTATAAAAAATGTTTAGTTAAGAGTACTTTCTTATGGTTCAAGTTTAAAAGTTATTCTTTTCTTGCGCTCGGCATGAAACGTTAGGTCTTTTCAAAAAACGATTAGGTAATTTCGCCGATGTTTTTGTAAAACATAGAGCTTGTTATGGTAAATTGTTACTATATGCAGCTACTTTTAACATTCATCTCAATCGAATGCTACTCTTTCCGTTCATCAAGAAAAAATATACGTTTCGTAAGCATCATGGAAATTACACTTTTTTTGTACGTGCACCGAGAAAAACGCACCATTTTTTATGTCAAATTCATGTCTTGTCTGACTTGAATACTGGCCTTGACACCCGCGCAATAATTAACACTTGGATTGAAGTGAACACCGCCGTTAAATTCAAATTTTCAGAATGTATCGTAAATCAACATTCAAATCTCTTTATACACAATTTAACATCCAAAATACAATGTCAGCGTATTTTTTTTTCTCGATGCACGATTGTTATTCATAGCTCATTCTTATAGTTCATAAAATAGGCCTGGCCATAAACCACATAGAAAAGCAAGCTATTATTTTTTTGTTAAAAATTAAGGTTCTTAACAGTATTAAAGTTCAACATTTTGCATAGCACTGAGCAATAGTATTGATCAATATTTTACAGACCTGACCTACGCAAAGCTGCTAGACACTTTACCTTTCAGTGAAACTTACGACTTAGTAGAGTTGTCTGGAAAGCACTTACTACAAGCTATGGAATTTTCAGTGGCCTCCCTGAAATCACCATTCCTGCAATATTCGGGTAAGCAAATCACCGAGTCTCCAGCGGTAAAAATTAAGTATTGGCTGATTAAGACATGCAGTCACTTTACACAGTCACATTAGGCATAAAAACACAATATTCTATAAATAATATTTGGTGGCGTGGCGTTCTGAATTAGTTTTCCAGTCGACGTGCATGTTGGATGGCCGTGATGATAAAGTCCACGTTACTCCAATTTAATAGAGCCAATACTTAAGAAATGATCAGGTCAACGCAAAAAATTGAAGGCACTCCGACTGTCTTGTCTTAGCTCTTCGGCCGGCAATGTGCAGCATGTCAAGGCGTCTGTATACAACTATTACCACTCGACTGTTGCATAAGTTGCCTATCAAAAAATTGAAGGCGCCTTGGCTTTACATGCACTTTGGGTCCAGCCAGCGCAGCGCTTCGCCGCACCGTTTCCAGTCGCTGAGGTAGGCGGTTTTCCGATGAGCAGTAGGCGTAAGAAGCGTTATCGCACCACTCGCCTTCAACCTACTCCTGACATAAACATATTTTAGCACGACTGCGCAAACAGATGTATCAATGATGCGGATTTCGGAACAAATTATATAAAGGGAAGAATAACGAAATTGGATGCCTTCAACAAAGACAATAAACTGAGCCAAAATTTCATTTGTGAAGTCGCTGCAATCTTGTTCTGAGACACTCCTTTATGAATTTTCAGGGATCAAGGCGACAATTGATTTGGATGGGCCAAAATATCATCGGGTATCCAACGTAAGTGTCCGGTGTGCTGACTGTGTGGTTCCACACTATAGACCGTTGGAGAGGAATCAGTTTTATAAAGTAGTTTTACCCTCGTTTGCGTGCGAGGGAGGTGACGGTTACAAAATGATCAAGAAAAATGCCCGTAGACACGTTAAAGGTGAGAAGCATAGTTAATGATCCACCTATTACAACTTACAAAAGTACGTGGTACGGTACCAAAAACATTTTTAAACTAATTCTCAATTGGACCGCGTTAAGCAGAAAGTAACCGAGCCACATCAATTGGCAATAGCCAAATTAAATTGGGTAATTTAATTTTTACATGAAAAGTGTTACGCCGATTTTTTGTGTGCAAAATTCAGGGAATTTTCTGCATAGTGCGAAGCACTATCCTTAAAATTTTCAAAAGAAGCCACACACGTTCTCTTGTAAAAAATTAAATTGCCCCGTTAAATTTGACAATAGCTGATTCGGCTTAGTTACTTTCTGCTAAACGCAGTCTAATTATTGTTCTATTTAACTTATTTCTTTACAAATAATTACTTTTTGCCTTGACAAGTATATTTACTGAATATTATTGCGAAAATGTTGGTCCGCTTACAAAAAGAAAAACGGAAAAATCAGAGCAGAAAACTAACTTTGAAACTAGTAGCTCTTTGTAATTGTTCTTGTATGTATTTGTGTGCGTGACTGTCCTCTGAAAAGGCCTCATGTTTTTTTTTTTTTTTTTTTTTTTTTGCGCGTTCCAGGTCGAGTAGATACAGACGTCCTTCAAGACTATCTATCTGTATTCAGTCCCGTGTTTATCGAATCTGAAGGCAACATAATCGTTCATGCCTCTCGTAAAATTGTGGATGAAATTAAGACATTGTATCCCAAACCTGCAACAGAGAGCATCTGATGACTGAAAGATTAATTCACCTGACACTTGACTTGTGCAGTAGGATGACTTGCAGTGTCTACCAGTGACCTACCAGTTATCTTACCATGGACTGGTGTGGACAATTTTGTAAAACAATTATGATGACGAGAAGTAGACCCGTTGCTCCTCAAAAAAGTTCGTGATCTCTATCCCAAATATTTTTTTGGTTTATAAAACTTGAATCGAGGTAAGACAGCTAAATAATTGAATTAAAGCGCGACAGTTAAAAACGCCTTCATTTAGTGGAATAGGCAACAAACTCTCAACAAACACGAATAGTAGTCTACCAAGTCAGTGTCAATATCTCACTTATTTATAGCTACTCACTCGGTCATACACTGCAATAGGAATCCTTTTTTCTCATTATAAATGTATCGAGTATACTGTCGTATGATCGGGAATCGAGTACAGAAAGCATATTAATTTCGGCATTAGCATCACTGGCTCATGATGTATTTCACTCTTTTATGCACTGTTTCATTTAAAGGAAAAAAAAACTGTCAAAACGAGTGTCCTTGCAATTTTTCTGATATGTTGGACCAGTTTTGACGTTTACTGCTAGAAATATTACTATAAAGACAAAATCATATAAATTTAGTAGACTTTAAAAGATTTTGAGTAAAGCTGTATTTAATCTGAACATTTTTACTTCGTGCTCACATATTGAATCAGTTATTATAAAAATTAATAACTCGCGAAAACCCTGTCCAGTGACAAACGTGAATCGAAATGGATTGGAAGGTCTAAATTAAATTGTCCGCACGATTCATCCCAAAATTTTTGGATAGGAAACAAGGAACATAACTACTTTTAAAGAATTCGTTTGTTTGTTGGTTACTATGAGTAGATTCTTTATAATTTCAATAGGAACGCTTTTAAAGTTTGAAAATCACTGATCAGTGTATATCACTAATACGTCTCACTTCTTTCAAAAATGCGACTTGAAACATGAACCGAGACACTCTCCAGTGCATACATCAATGAAAACTGATTCAGGGATTATTTGAATCCCAGAAATGTTTTACGATAGGTAATAATAGTAGTCGGAAAAGAATCGATAGAAATATTGTAATGGGCACTAATGGAAGAGGGAAACTTCGAAGTCACTGAGGGTCGTTGGTCGAATTCTGGTCGGGTGAACATGCGAAGGTCGTTCAGTGTGCTAATTAAAATTTGGGGAGGATGTTGCTCCCCCCCCCCCCAAAAAAAGAGAGAAAAAATTTCGGAAATAATTAATAAAAAATAATGGGTAAAACTGGGATTATGGGTACCAAGGGTAGGGGGAACTTTGAAGTCACTGAGGGTCATTGGTCGAATTCTGGTGGGGCGAACATGCGGGAGCAGTTCAGGGTGCTAATTGCAATAGAGGGGGGGGGATGTTGCCCCCTCGCCAGGGGAGGGGGGCGATAAAGCCGGGGCGAGGGGCAAAGTAGACGTCATGATGCCGGTCCAGCGCACGTTAATAGCCGCGTGAGTCGTGAGTTGGTGACGAGTGCGAGAGAGATGGTCGAGTTTGGCACCGGGCATTGTTTCGTGCTATCGACATCTAAAGTTTATCAGTTGACAGTTGATAGCCGGTTGGGTTGGGTAACGACAGTCCCTCTCTGGCTGACCAACCGCCCCGTGGGCTTGAGTCGCCGTTCCCGCGGCCCGAAATTTCATGAAATTCTAAAGAAAACGATTAGTCTCGATAGCAATGACGTAGAAATAAAAATTGGGGGGGGGGGGTGGGAGATAATTTGATACAAAAATGAAAGACTTGAAATTGGAGAATTTGCAGGAAAAATGTGTGTTGCTTCATCTGAGAGTGCTTAATGAGCTGAGTTTGCAGTATTTTTCAAAAAAAAAAAAATTCTGTCATGATGGAAACTAGAAAAGTAGATTTAAAAATGAGGAAATGCACCGCTTTGTGACGTTATCTGGCGGCATTTCCCGTTTAAACACATGTATTTTAGAACACATCTGCATACGTCTCGCCACAAACAAGCTTTAAAGTAAGTCTACAACCTGTAAAAGTTCTTTTGCAAAGAAATATAACAATGTTTTGAAATTAAGATTGAACTTTTTGTTCATGTACATTGTTTATTGTTCGAATTGCGGCATCTTCTTATGATTTATCAGGATCGTACTCATTCTGTGCACCGTGGCGTTGGGCCCAGATGGTCTGATGGCCGTATAAACAAATATATCGTTGAGAGCAGGGCGCGATAATATTTATAATTGTAAGATATTTGCATGAAGAGACAAAATGCAGCCAGATAGCAGTTGTTAACGTAGGATCTCGCCGAATTTTTAGATTTGTCGTAGTTTACCTTGCACCATGTAAAAATGATCTAGTGAGTCCGCATTATGTTTGTACTGTATGGCGCAGGCACTTAGCAATCGCCGGCAGTTTGCGAGCTTTTACATTTTTTGCGATGCGAATCAGCTTAATAAAGGCCTGATGGGTTAAGGGCAAGGCCTTCAAAAACATGATCTCGTTTTAGAGCGCCTTCATTTTTTGTGATACTCAACGCTTTGTCACGGTGTTAGTTCAGTTGCGTGACCCAACTGAACCCAACTAAGGTCATGACTTCCACCACACGCGCTCATGAGTTTACCTGTTACTATCATGCTTTATGGAGGGGAAAATGTCCACTCTCATTAAAAGAAACATAATCAGTACTTTAATCTTGTTCCTATATTTCTGAAATCTATTATTTTCTATTTATTCACTCATGGCTTGCAAATTGCCGGGACTGCTAATTGCCTGCGACATATATAACTTTTGTCTGGACTGCATCATTCATGATCACAACTTGATGTTGCAATATTTTTTCATGTTTAGTTTAAATAAATTGAATTTTTATTTATTTCTTTTTCATGTTTAACTGTCTCGAAGTATCCAATTTACACGTCCTCCTCATCGTCTATCGTCACGTATTTATGATTTGCACGATCTATTTAATTCGTGATTAGTAGAACTCATCTATCGGTCACATTTACTGAACGACTGCAGGATCCTCCGTAAATATTGAAAAACTTCAAGGGAGAAAAGAAAAAAAGAAAAAATAACGAGGCTAAAAGTAAAAAGAGATTTTTGGAAATAAATTGAACTTGTGCACTTGACGCAAAGAGAAAATAAACGTAGTCAGTTAAAAAGTAAGTTTTTGGATATTTATTTCAGAGTGTAGGTGTCATACCTCAGAGTCAAGCCTCGAATACTCATCCAGAGGTCTAAGGATTCTAAAAATTTGAAGCCTGGTGATTGAAATTAAAACTTCATACTTATTTCATTTTCAAGTCAGAGTTTTTTTAAGTCCAAAATGAAATTCAATCTATTTAATTTATAAGTTTTTGACTTTCTCCTTTGTTAAGTGAACCGTAACGCTACGATAACATATGACCCGCGGAGAATAAATTAATTAGGAAGGTAGGTTGCGTGCAGTGTTCATGATATGTATGGTTGGAAAAAATAGGCTCGCAATATTTATATTTTTTATGATAATTTCCTGGCTTTTGTGATTATCTTTGTAGAAGTACAAGAGTCTATGATTATAACTGACACTTTTTACGGTTAATTTTCCTCAAATATAAGTTACTTAATTTGATTATAAAATGAATCTGTGATTTCAATTTAATTATGTAAACCACCAAGACGTAGAGCCCTGAAACTCATAAATTATATAGAGATGTCTCCTAAATGGCACCAATATTCGTTGTCTCGTTGGCTGTTGAAAAATGAGATCAATTCTTTCCTGGTTGAAAACGGCAGGAAAACGGAGTTGATTTAAACTTTCCGAGAAATACTCGTTTCAATTTCAAATCATATTTGCTAGTGGTCAGAACATTGCTTGATACGTGAAAGAAACTTGTACGGAAAAGAATGGGTCGCTTGTGATGGGTACATATTAGCGTCCCTTACGTTTAGTGATTTGGTATGCTTTGAACATGCAACAACTTGTACAATTGAGAGAAGTAGTAAACAGACATTTTGCATATCTTCTGAATTGAAGGCGTTCTAAATTAATTCGAATTTCCTGTATTAAAGATCCGATTCGGAACGTATTACACGATGTCATGACGTTTGCCTGAGTCACTGCTCAGAAAGCATCACTACTCGGCAAGACGAACAAGCGAAGCGAATTGAAATCAGTGCACGAGACAAATTTTTATTTTAAATAAAACATTTTAAATTGTTATCGTAATTTTTTCAAGACAAACCGAGTGCATTGGTTTTTTTTGAGACAAAACATTAAATTCATATTTTTTTCTCAAACATTTGTATCAGAAAATTGCATTTGCTTAGTTGAACCGAGCTTGAATTAATCAAAGATATGCAAATCATTCAACCATGTTGACGTATAATCTATCTGCAGGGATGGACTGGCCGGGGTGGCGATGGGGCGATCGCCCCACTTTCATCGGCCAAAAGGGCGTATTTTCGCCGTTTCGAAGAAGCGCCCGAGGGCTTTTTCGGTTCGTCCTCGAGAAAGGGCCCCGAGACTCCTGAGAGGACAGGACACTTTATTGCCGATTCGGAGAGCGCCCTGAAGGAGCTTTTTTATGCCGTATCTAAGGGCGTTGCATTTTGAGAGCCCTTTTTTCTGATTCGAATAAGTCCAAAGGGGTCCTTTCTTGTCATTTCGGAAGAGCCCTGAAGGACTCATTTATTGCCGATTCGAAGAAGACTCGATGGAGCCTTTTTTTGCCGCTTCTAAGGACCTTAAAAGAGCCCCTTTATCTGATTCGAAGGAGTCCTTTTTTGCCGTTTCCAAGGGACCATTTATTGCCGATTTGAAGAGGCCTTGATGCGGTTTTATACCGCCTCTAAGGACCTTCAAGGCACCGGGCTCTTTATCGCCGATTCGACAAAAGGGTCCTTTTTGCCGGGGGCCCTTTGGTACTGATTCAGAGAGGCCTCGAGGGCGCATTTCTATGCAATTTTGAACTTTGGAGGCCCCTAGTAGGGAACCTTTCCTACCTTCCTCAAGGGATTTCGTAGGGGCCTTCGGCGATTTTTCCCCCCTTTAGCGAAATCCATAATGGGGGCTGTCCATATAATACGTAACGCAGTTTTTCCGATTTTTTTACCCCCATCCCCCCTCCGTAACGCATCGTAACGCAAGCTCGAACCATCCCCCCCTCAAAAAAAATAAATAAATACGTAACACAAGCCTCGCCCCTCCCCCCTATTTTGGTCAGTTTTTTAAATTAACAAGGAAAAAAAGGTCTTACGGCAAAAAAGAGTTACGTAACGTTGGGCTTGACCCCCCCCTCCTCCCCCCTTAATACGTTACGTATTGTATGGGCAGCCCCAATGACTTTTTTCTAATTCAAAAATTCCCGCGACATAAGGCCTCTTTTGACACATTTAAGACGCGCGTGCGAGTCGATTCCTTCAAATACCATAGGGCTACTTCACTCACTCACAAGGCTCGAGGCTTGTCTGGATCGCGAATGCCGCCGGCGCCACACAGTTGTCATTAGTGTATGGCTCGATATTACAAGACCGGTAAAGTGTGAAAAACCAATGGGAATGTGAACAATCCGAGCGTCAAGACTTTTTCGTAAAACTGTGTTTCTATTTCCAGTTTAATTAACACAATAATTTTCAAAGTGTCAGATTTTTGTCAATTTTTTGTTTGTATTTTTATTTTCATTCTTATTTTTATTTCGATGGCTAAATTCTGAAAACACGTATCTCGGAATCCGCATCATTAACTCATGAACCCTGAGACTCATAAGGATACACGCAAAACATGAGCATCCTTACGAGTCTCAGGGTTCATGATGCGGATTCCGAGTTACGTGTTTTCAGAATTTAACCATCGATTTATTCATTCATTACGCGTCATTTAACTAGTAAACGGCACTGATTTTTCTATGAGCAGAGCGAAGAAAGGATCCAATAAAACGTTCAAAAAAAATTAAGACAGTTGTCAATTTTGGCGGCTAAAAAGTACATTTAAAAAAAACAAACGAACAAAAAAATCCGAACTGTGTTTTTCAGAATGTGTTCTTTTTAGACTGTCACTATTACTATTCTACTTGATTCTATGTATCTTCTGTATACTAATTTAGCTTTGGCACAATTTTTCGTTGGAAGAGGAAAATAAAAGTTGAATTCCAAGTATACAACGGATTCTCATTTTTTCATCCAGTTTAAGTAAAAATATACTAAGTTTTGCATTTCTGGTCTCTTTTTGGATAATGTTTCAAAAATAATATTAAAGAAAAGAATAGGGTCTAAAATAGCGTAAAATTCATTCTAAAAGGGCCTAATTTTCAAAATTTTCCGGAGGAGGGCCCCCGGACCCCCCTTCTACTGGGGGCCCCCCAGACCCCCCTAGGGGCCCGCCCCATACTTAATTTAGGGCCAGTCCGCCCTGTCTATCTGTAATAAATATTCTGACACCTCTGCATAAATTCCATGCCGAAGGGATTTGTGGTTTAAGTACTCTCCCTCTTATGTAAAATTTCGTTTGAAACTTGATGTTACCACTAGTTTTCTCTGTTACAAGCCGAAGTTCAAAACAAATTCTAAAAATCGAGACTGTGATGGAGGAGATTGCCTGAATGGAGATGTTGCATGTGTGAGGGATTTGCGATTTGACTGCTCAAAGCAGGGTTGGAGCAGGGTTGCCGTGTTTTCAGTTTTAGAGTCCCCAAATGAAGTGGCAGCCCTATCATCCTGTCAATGTATTTGCTCCCTATCTTTGCATGGAGAGTTTGTTTTGATGTAGAGGTGCGGACTCTCAGGGTAGGGCGGGATATCCCCTCCATTTTGGCCCTCACTTTGAGAGCTTTTTTTGAGCTTGGGAGATGATTTCAGAGAAAACCAGTGTCACCATCGTGTTTCTCGCGAACTTTCACATAAGAAACAACAGTCAAATCGCAAATTCCTCACACGTGCAACATCTCCATTATAGTGAAACTTTACCTCTTTATTTGGTTCTCTTCATGCACGAATAGGAATCGGACGCATTAGCAGGATTGCAGGCAGCAACTAATTGGAGCCCCTCACAAAGTGCCAACTTTGCTAATGTCTTTGTTCCCTCTTTGTACATGGAGAGTTTGACAACGCTACAGTGTGATTGGTGAGCTCTCTTCATAACAAAGGCGATCTCCTCCATTTCGGCTTCAACTGCCACGCCACGGCGGCGGAGGGTGGGATTTTTGGCGGCTCGTTCCTTGCACATTCTGACAGTAGTTATCGGTTACCGGACCTAGAGTTTCTCCCCGCTTTTAGGACCAAAAAACTAGAAATGATGAAATTTCAACTTTTTTTTGTGTATTTTTTTTTTTTTTTTTTTTTTGATGACAATACTTCCTCCACCCGCAAAGGGAGCGAGAAAAAAAACTTAAATTTCAAAAAATCGCCCGGTTTAAACGCTCATTTCAACATTCATCCGTCACCATTCGGTGAAATTTCAACAAGCTGCCCCTCCGCAATCATTATTACGTGAAAAGTAACATGGACCTCCGGACTTAACTTCTGTCGCGCCCGATCACATTGCTGATATCGTTAGAGCGAGTTCTCTAAAATATATTGTCTCTGAGAGCACACATAAAAAATGCATGTATGTTTGTCCAGACGGTTTTTATTTGAAGCACAATCTCTTTATCCCCGTGCTTCTAATTAGCTGCAATGAGATTTATTCGTGGCGCCTGGCTGCAATTGTTGCTTCACTTGCGTGATAAAAGCAGCGTGGGAAGGAAGTTCTGGGCGCACAAGTTCACGGTCGCACAAGTGCGCCGTGGCCGCCGCCCGCGAAACAAGCGCGGGAGTAAGCGAATTTTGAAGGGCGAACTAAAGGCGGAGCATCAACTGAGGAGGCAGATCAATCGAAGCGTCGCACAATGGAACGAGTCAATTAGAGAGGTTGGACATGCAATTTTTGACACAAACTGCAAGTTTTGATGTTTATTTCGTCACAAATTCAATTTCAAAGGGCGTTTTTAAATGAAAATTTCACAGAAAAAACTAATGGAGCCACTCTCAAACTTTTTTGTTTTATATTTTTGAAAATATAAGCTTTCAAATTTTTCAGATTTCGTCCGACTTCTCCTGTTGACTCGGTCCAGTGTGCGTCGTGTCGCGTCGTTGCACCCACTTTGTAGACATAATGAAGCGAATTTAGATTAGTGAAATGTAGAGGAATGATTATTAAAATTGATAGACACGACTATAGATAAAATGATAGACAAAGCCATATACAAAGCTATAGACAAATTTAGAGACAAAGTGATTGACCTATCAGATTCGCAAAAATCTGGGGAGTCATTATTCATAATAGTAAAAGAAGGTTGCACATGGAATGACTGAAATTTATGGAGTAAAAAAACCTCCCTATGACAGGAAAAATGTGCTTTGAAAATAGAGAGGTGTATACACCTATGAATGCTACGTGTATGCACCTGTGTATGCTAGAATCCTATAGGATTCTAGCATAAAATATGTTTTACACTCGTGCTTGATTGCAAGTCGGCAGTTACTCAGACCAAGAAAATAATCCCACAATATTCCTGCCCTTCCTACGGCTTGGTGCAGAAAAGAATTCTTCTTCTTTGAGGCCTCCTCAAGGACCACGTGACTGCACTCCCATTCAGCATCCCTGGTGCCAGCCTTAACCCCTCACTCCCGCCGAAACTTAGGCATATATAGGCATTCAAGCATCTAAGGTATATTAAGCACTCAAACACCCCTGTTCCTTTGGTACGTGCATCAATAGCATAAGTTAGATAAAGTTTAGATATTGGACATTATTTGCTAATATACTGCTTTCACTTAAAATAGTCCTAATTTTTCGGCAAATTTTTTTAAAAAATATCACGTCTCAAAGTATGATAATTTATTATACAAAATACAAGGGCTGACAAAATCACCATCCGCACACTTATCTTTCCAAATCCTGTATAAGGTTACTTTCCATTTGTTATTTTTATTTTCCCCTTGCTAAGCTATTTTCTTTTACTTTTTATTTTTTTCGGGGAGCACACTGTATCTATGAGTGCGCATCAAACTATTGAAACACCCCATACCACATAGAGTAATCATAACAATAATCCTTGTTTGAAGTTGTTATTGTTAAAGGGTTTATTGGAGTTCATCGCTTGCTGCAGTTATCGTAGGCTAAATGAAGCAAGAGTTGCCTGGCTAAGCTCTTTAAAAGCGCCTTATGCAGCACTGACCCGGGCAATATTCACGACCAATCCGGATGAGCCTGACCTTTATGGCTCTTAAAATTTCGCAAACCAGTCACTTAATCGGAAAATTACCGCGGCGCGGGCGAAAATTGGACCAGAGCGACCACTGCGTTACGTAAACAGTCACTGTCACGTTCTGCGGGTCGTCGGGGGCACTCACGTTGTCACGTTCCATTTTCATTTGAAAGAGTCCTAAACATCAGGATTATGTACACAAAAAACTACTTCACTCACGAGATGTGTGAATTATCACGAGGAGAATGGTACTGAACAACGACAAAAACTTGAATTTGACGAATTATAAACATTTAAAAACCTACGAACAACAAAAAATTTTTAAATTAAAAGAAAGAATTTTGAAACCCGATACATTTGAAAATATAGGAAAAATGAGTTCACCTCACGAATGAAGAACATCTAGAAACCCCCAATTCGAGTAATTTTTAAACTGACAAAATAAAATTATATCAGATACTTTGTAAATCCATAGTTTTTGTCAAACTAGGAATTTTATATGAAACATATGTCAAAGTTGAACTTTGAAATAAGTTCTCGTGTAAAAACAAACTTGTATGAATCCTTTATTTTAATTCTTCTTCTTCTTCTTCTTCTTCTTCTTCTTCTTCTTCTTCTTCTTCTTCTTCTTCTTCTTCTTCTTCTTCTTCTTCTTCTTCTTCTTCTTCTTCTTCTCTAGCGCTACAGCCCGATTAGCCTTGGCCTCCACAACAATTCCCCACCACTGCACTCTGTCAAGTATTCTGGTTCTCCATTGTCTTACTAGCATTGCTTATTTCATTATCTCATTGCGTTTATTTTAATTGGTTTTTATTATTATCTCTTGTGTTTAATTTTCAAAATATTTAGTCGTCATCATCAGTTTTAACGTGAATTTCAACTCAGATCGTGTCTATTGATGCACTAGTAAACGGTTTTCCGTGGGAACACCATAAAGAAGGAAAAAAGGGTGTAGAAAAAATGAATATATTTAGATCAATAATCAACGATCAAAGAAATAGATATGTAAAACACGCAATATTTTCCGTAGTATATGAATCCATGTTAAAATAGGTTTCGAATTTGGATGATCCCTGGTAAAAATTGGCAGTAGAATGTGTGTTCCAAAATACCATAGACCTAAAGCCGGCTGTAAGATTTCCAATAGCTTCTGTAGCCGGCTGTACAATGTCTAATAGCCTTTTATAGCCGATGGCGGTTAAGCAACAGCCAGACGATAAAGTTTATGTTAAACGTTATTAAATACGGATAATAGGACTTAGTTAGTTTTTGGACTACCGCTCTCTTTTTGTGCCGTAGTATCTTGATTTATTTTGCGAGGAAAGCTCCGTACTTTTGAAGGATGCCTGTCATTCTTAATATGTTGGAGCGCCTTCAATTTCTTATGATACTGTACAATACCTCTGGTGTGAAATAGTTGCTTCAGATGCTGTGGCACGCTGCGGCGCGGCGGGCGGGCAGCAGAGCGCGAAACGCGCATTGGCGCCTACAAACCTAACAGGGATACTTCACGCATTGCGCAATGCGTGGAGTATCCCTGTTAGGTTTGTAGGCGCCAGTGCGTCGCCGCTCCGCTTTGTGTTAGGCTCTAATATTTAATCTCGCGGAGTCAGCGTTTTTCAACTCATGATTTTGAAATGTTTGCACACTCTGTATGGATTATTCTTTATTTCAATTGATGAAAAAAAAATATGTAGTAGGAAAATATAACGTGCGTTTTGTAAATATTAAGGTGATTCCGTATAAACTTAAGGATTTACAAAGCACACGAATTTCTACACAATTTCTCATAGCCTTTTATAGCCGATGGCGAAAAAGCAACAGCCAGGCGATAAAGTGTAAAGCCCGGCGATAGGAACTATAGCCCGGCTGTATAACTTTTTATCGCTTCGTGTAGCCCGGCCGTATGATTTTTCCCACTTTCCACAGCCAGCTATATGATTTTCTATCGCCTTCTTCAATCGGCTATAAGAGCTCCTATGGTATTTTGAAACGCAGCTCCTATCGCCAATTTTTACCAGGGCGATCAAAGAAATGAATTTGTAAAACACGCAAAGGTCTATATTTTCCGTAGTATATGAATCCATGTTAAAATAGGATTCGCCTTTGGATAATAAGAAAGGGTTTCCTTTCCAGGGGATGATGGAAAAAGATCCACTCACTAATTTCACGATTTAACAACGCAGCTCGGCCACGCTGGATATCACGTTGTCCGCTGTTATTGAGAGCCAACTTTTCACGCAATTAAAAGCTCATATCAGCTGATAGAGCCAAAGGCTCGATGAATTGGATCCGTCTAATTTTAGAAACCATGCACTGATTATCCTGTACTATTCGCGCTCTTTTCACTCATTGTCACAGTTTTTTGTCCTCTCTTCCTCTTTATCTTTTTATGTAATTAAATTTCTTTTTTCTGCTTATCTTCTTGTTTGATTTTTTTCGTTAAATAACCCGGGGTCGCTTGAAAATGCAAAACACCTCGGCCGTAATTTTTACGTCTGGGTTGGATATCGTAAGATCAACGAAATTTTAACGGTAGGGGACCGTCCCTAAATCATGTGACGCTCTAGAGGGGAGTCGAGTCGAGTCGTTTTGTTTTTATGTGTTGAAGGATAGGAACCTACTTCACAAAAGCGTTACAAGGAGGGGGGGGGGTTGCAAAGATGCCGAAAAGAGGATGATGTTAAGATAGATGCGGTTAAGGATTCCTTAATTGCGAGTTTAAAGATGCACGACCCCTTCGAAGCAAGTACACACACGAGACTTATACTCTAAAAATGCATTTAATGAAATTTTCTTTTTTGGTAAAAATGTCCCTTATCCCTAAAAATGATAGCAAACGTGGTCCGCCTATAAATGGGGGAGGGGGGCAAGGGATGGGAGATTGCACGTCAGTTAGTGCTATAAGCAGTCAGAATTGTGTGAAAGGGCAATTTCCGCATCACGTAAATCTACCTCAGAGCTACGGTTTTGCAAAATGCGGGGCTTTAAAATATTTTTCATTCACATTTTTTATTCCTTACTGCTGAACGTTCGGTGAGATACTTAAAAGATGTCGAGTATACTCCGAACGCCTTTCAAAACTTTTGAGAAATTTCAAAACGTCAAATGTCAAAAAGTTGACAGGTCTTGGTCTGGATAAAATAACAATCGAGAGAAAATGTTGAAACATCAGAATCGTAATATACTTTTGAAATTGACCATCGCGGTGTAAAATGCAGTAATCGAGTTGCCATGCTCTTCGCTTCGCTTTTACACTCAGTGGCGTGGCGAGAATGATCGATTCTCGCCATTTGAAGCTATGGTAAAGAATCGATTTACTAAGGTGTTCGCTGCGGACACCCTAATAATCGATCTTTTTTCATAGGTTTAAATGGCGTATCAATCGATAAATCGCAAAGCACGCCACTGTTTACACTCGATGTAAGAGTGAAAGCAACTGAGCAACCAGAGCGCTGAGTAAAAATCTCGCTGAGTGGTATCCGTGCGACTTCTAATAAAACTACCGTGGAAATTTGCATCCGTTAATCGGCCATTGAATTCTGAATGTCTGTAGGAGACTCCAGACTGCAAAAAGAACGCGGTCGGTTCTGCACATGAGAGGGTAATTATAAAATCATCAAGGAAACTTTCGTGCAGGAAAATATTTTCCCACGCGTGGACACGTGACGAGCTTTCGTCGAGAGCTCCTCGCTGTTTCTCTTTGTAGTCCCCCCTCTCCCTCCTAACTGTTTACTATTAAACGTGGTGAGAACATTTTTAGCCCAGACGATCATTCATTAAAATTCGACCCGGAGCTCAGTCAAAATAAGTTGGATAATCGTTGATCTGGAGATATGAAGATGCACTTGCAAAGAAAGTGGGGAAATCAACAGTGATGTTTGTCGGGATGTATTCCAATTAGACGTGAAGTGAGAAATGCTAAGAAACAAATGATCGAATGTATATTTGTATTATTTAAGTTCAGAAAGTACTGAACTCTCAGTTTCAGGTTACTCAGGAATAATTTGTATCTCTTTTCCACCTGTACATTTTATTTGACTGTCTTTCGCTACGCACATGGATAGTTTAAGAATTCCATTCTACGAGTTGAGTTTAATTTATTGCCCGATTACACAAATGGTCAATGTTTCTTTATATATTATACAGCATTTGATCAGATACTTTTGCTTAAATTGAAAGGGTATTATTGAAGGGTTTTCATTTATCAAAACAAAAAGGTACACGAGCAATACTTTCAACATTTGCGATAAACATTATTTAATTAAAGTCCCTTAAAACGTTTCATTTTAGATCAATTGATCGACTATCAACGATAATTAAGAAACGATGTAAATTATGTAGACGTTAACTTCAATACCAATTTTTCACCGATGAGATAATTTTGGAAACGTTCAACTTTTTTAAGTCATTTTGCATATTTGCAATGACTATTATAAGAGTAAACATTTATATATCGACGGTGAAACTACCAAACCACGTATCTCGGTTTGCGACGTGGCAGACTTCCTGTCATTCTTTATTTTTTAAATGAAAAACTACTTAACGTCCAGTCTTGAAAATTTCTGTGATTTTCCTCTTCGTGCGGAGAAAATCTGTGAAAATTTCAAGGAATGATATTGATTTGGTCTACTTCAAAAAAATAAAATGCGAGCGTAGATTTTTAAACACCGCAAACGAGATACGTGGTTTGGTAGTTTCACCGTCGATATGTGTTGTGATGTTTCTTCCCTAGTCCTATCTCTAGGCCAATACGTCCCTCATTCTTCTCCTCTAGAAATCTGTCAGTAACAGATGCGTATTCTGCAGACCAAAAGATATGACTGGTAAATCTAAATAACCCGCAATATTCGTCAATTGCAAAACTTCCTGTCAATTCCAACTTTGCTTCAGGTCAATCATTATTAGTTCGTAAAAATTGGCACGATTTTTTGGACGGTACAAAAATATTCAGCAAAAAATTTCGTGAAAGATTATATTAATTAATTTTTGTTTCGAAAAACGAAAAAAATTAAAAATTTCGGAAAAAAAGTAATTGAGATACCTACGTATTTTTCTAGTTTACCTCTTCTCCTACTACCTCTTTCGTGTTCAAGGAGGAGTCTCAAAAGTTCATGGCACAAGTTTACCAGCAAGTAATTAATTGAACAACGAGATTACTGGATCCTACCTGCGCGGATTTACTGGGCTGAGTCTGAAACGGCGATGGAACGGTGAGTGGGCCAATACCGTTTCAGATCTCCGGATATTTAGCTTTCTTCAGCAACTCACATGTTAAGAGCACACAATTCAAAATATTGCGAAACGACGGACACCTACCTCGTGATTCTCCTCACCTCGATTAATTGAAAGTCCAAAACACACGTCATAGAATACGCAATTATTCGTTAATTAATGACTTAGGTAACACTCCTGGCGACGTTCTCTTTTGATTTGCAAACGTAAACGTTGAGAGGACATTTATTTTCTTTTTCATGTGTTGTTTTTCAACAGACCCTACCCAAACAAACAACTATAATGCAACTATTTGCAGATTTTTGCAATTCTTATCTCTATGAGAACATTTTTTGAACACACAATGTTGACACACACTTGACAAAGACAGAGATATTTGAACGGATTTTCCGGATAAGTTCACACGTTAGCATAGTTGTTTTTTTTTTTTTTTTTTTTTTTTAAGTCATCTAACCATAGAAGTATATAACTAAGGTAAAACGATATGTTTAAAAAACACTCTTGCAAGAAAAAACGGAGATAGAGGATTTTGATTGAGATAATTTCCAGCCGCTTTCTTGAAAAATTCACTCAAAGAATGCATAAACAGGTTCAAGAGGGGGGGGGACTGTACGCTTCCTACGACCCCCCCCCCCTCCCGTTTGCTCGAAAGAAAGGAGGAGAAAAAAGGGAAGAAAGAAGAAAGGAAGGAACGGAGGAAAGGGGAAGGAAGACGCTTGCATTTGGTAATTATTCATACCGAAATTGACTCTAACTGCATATAAGATGCTTGAAAATTTCGAAAATTCTCTAGGAGAAGCCCCCTGGACCCCCTTCACGGCCCTCCGTTCAAAGTGTCTATGGGTCCACCGATGGGAAAATGCAGTTGATCAACGATCCGTTGTTTTCCCTAAACTGCGAAAAAGCGATTATCTTACATTAGGTCGAGCCAGGCGGATGCACAGGATGTCAAGAGGGTCAAATGTTGATTTATCAATTTTTTCCTTACAAATCGCAGGTGAAGGTACCTTCAATTTTGATGCGGATTGGCGTGCGCATTAATGCGAGCTCAAGATACGATGCAAAGCGCCTTCATTGATTTGTATCTGCAACCCGGACATCCATCGAGCTGGTATAGTTGCATCCAGGCGTTATTATCAACGACGTCGTCGCGTCACGACCAGAAAATGACTTGAATCACTTTGCTTCGCTTCTGATTGTGAATAAAATGCTCTGTTAAATGAAAACAGGGATCGGTTTTTTTTTATCCTCGGTTTTTCTACATAACCTATTATATAGAATGGAAGTATCATCTACCGTGTGAGCCCCAGGGGTACGATCATTGTCTTCCATCGTTTAATATAAAAGTCACAAGGATATTTCTTGGTGTTTCTTGTGACATGGAGCTCACATAAGTAACGCGTTCTGTAGAACTCGTCCCTGATGCAATCATCTCAGATTTTTCTCTCTTTGAACTATTCATTAATAACCTAGATTATTAATTCCTTATTTTCTGCCTGCCCTACCCATATTCTTTTGTATACTGTTAAATTGCATTAAAAATAGTTCTGAACGCCGTGATTATGAGTTAAACAAACATTCTGACCATTCCGGACTAGGAAGCCGACAGTTTTGGGCGTAGACCGTAGAAGCCTCTCCCACCGCACTGAACCTGGAGCAGTCGAAGCTAGTCTATGGCTTCTATACCTGAAAACGATCGCTGGGCACGGAATGGTCGACATGCCCATAAAGTCCGTACTTATGGTGTTCAGAATCGAAAGCTCGTTTTTCAATGTGGGATTTCTTGCGTGAATAAAAATGATTTAAGAATTAAGAGCCCTATTCGACCACGCACAGTTCTTTATCAAGGTAAATAAAGCAAACCATTTTGGATGTAGCTGGTCATCTGTCAGTTTGAGCCAGGTGACTTGAAAATTCCATCAGCAGGGCTCCGTCCTTCAAATTCTCATTACTATCTCATTAAACATGGCTCCACTCATCACAAAAATTTTTCCACCGTTAGTTCTCAGGTAACCTTTAGCAACACCTTCCATTACCTCTGACAGAACTACCGGAAAGTAAATAATGACAAAAGGGAGAGAGATCGCTGAATGTATCAATGGTGGGATCAGTGGCGTGGCGTGCTTCGATATATATCGATATTTCCCCATTTGAAGCTATGGTAAAGAATCGATTATTAAGGTGTTCGTTGCGAACACCCGGATAATCGATCCTTTTCCACAGGTTTAAATGGCAGATCAATCGATATATCGCAAAGCACGCCACGCCAATGGTAGCGATACGCACCTCAGTCACAAGTCAAAGCCGCGTGAGGTTTTGTATCGTACTAACCTGTTTTATTTCTCTGTGTTTGCGTGATATCGGTGATAATAGTATGATATTCCAGCTCGATTTAACTCGGACGGGAATGAAAACACGTTCGGTGAATGTAATGCTCGGCGACAAGGTGTGCGTGGTTGTTTTTTCATTGCTTTAAAAACGTGCTGATAAATTTGATAATGCATGTAAATAGTTACCCGCAAAGAGAAGGAGAATAACTAAACAGAAGATAAAACAACGCCTAAACACGAGTGCCGAAAATAAATTTGTTTTGCCAAACATGAGAGTTTGGATAATGGCCGCACCCCCGGGATTTGATCATGTGATAAGGCCTGAAAGTAAATTAACCAACCAAACAGTTGCATCGTTCGAAAGCTCTGCAAAGCTAGTTTTATTCACAATCAGTTGAATATTTGGCTTTAGTATTTGAATTTTGATTGATCGTTTCAATCATTCAATTTATTTGATAATTTTTTTTTATTTATAAGTTTATTTCAGTAAATATTCAATACATGATGGGTACTTAAAACTACTCTCACTATTAGAATGTTTTGCGAACTAATGTAAATTTAGCTGTACCAATGTTGATTTTTTTAAAATTTTGATGGATTTGGATACATCTTGCTTGTTTCTATGAATAATGCTTTTCAAGAACTAGTCGAAATTTATTAAAAACTGGACTGCACTGCTGCCATACACGAGCACATTAAAAGAATCCTAATTTTGTGAGTAATTTTAGAAAAGACGACCTGATAGCGATGGTGTCATGAAGGTAGTTTTTTTACAAATAGGTTTAATCATTCGGTCCTTTTTGATAAACGCTGTGCGATCCGCTCAAGAATTTTCCCAGCCCCGGGGCTTATCAACGTGAGTGCACAAATTCCCCATCAATGGAAAACACTTCTCTCGCCCGGCGGAATTTTGAGGTTCGCAATATCACGCGTTTGATCTGAAAATGAATAGCGTGGACGCGATTTCATTATATATGTCGTCAGATTAATCATGCAACTGGCCAGGTCACAGCGAGATTCCACTATCAAAACTTTCTTACCTCGGGTAGTATCAATATATTTAATGAAATGTAATGAGGAAAGAGGAAAGTTTCGCTCCCGATAATTCGATATTTGGAGCTACGAATAATTTGTACCACGTTACATAAGATTTACCAACTTTGGCACAAGTCTATGCTTGTTCGAATTGGAATTCTACTCGGGCCCAAGTTCAAAGAATTACCTACTGGCCATGAATAAAGTAGTACTATTCCAAGGAACTGCCTCGCCGAAAGCTCCGAAATTATGTCATGAAAATAATCTATTCACAGAGTTAGAAGTAAACCACACTAAATCCTGAGGGATACATCGGGAGCAAAATATGATTAAGCCCGCGCTGGAACAGCTCGCGATAATATGTGTCGGTGATAGCACGATCAAATCGGGAATCTCGCAAGACCTAAAACTTTTATAATAAACCACCAATTTATACCAACTTTTCTTGTAAGAAAAGTTATAAAGTATGAAAGGGGACTCGGGGGCGGGGTCGGAAGGGCCTAGCCCCCCTTCAATTCACTTCATCCCACTCAAAAAATGTTTTGCTAAATTAGAGCATGATACACCTATCATTTTTGAAATTTTTGTTGAGAGCAGATCAAAATTACCTCCAGAAGGACCAAGTTTTTTAAAATTTTGTGATCTGAGGGAGGCCTCTTAAACCTTCTTTATACTTAGGAAGATCTCCTCTAACACTGTTTTAGAGCTGAGGGAGCCCATCGGGTCCTCCAAGGTGGGGTGTTTCTTTATATCCTCCGCATTGAAATTTCTGGAAAAGACGGTGATATCATCCCGAGTTTCCGGCGATTCATGCGCCGGTCCTACGCACAAATTGGAGCTCTTAAACTGGTAATAATTGTTTAATTTCGCTGTCATTTCTGCACGAGATTCTTTGAAAATCTCAAGATATGATCAATGATGTGTCCCGAACACATCGGTTACCTTCAAATATCGTCGGGCCAGTGAGAGGCAACAGTCAACAGTTCATCCAACGATGAGCCCCTTTGAAGCCCCTAGTTTTTTTTTTTTTTTTTTTATTTAAATATTTTTTTGGCTTCCATTCCAGTTTATTTAGTAACTTAGGAATCTACAGCAATCTATAGACATGAGTCTTAACATGGAGATTTCTTTATTGTCAGTAGCCATCAGGGGGATTTTGGCACATCCATGCTCCGGCTTTCTTTTCAGGGATCAAGGTTGAGTAGAATCTGTTTCTGCAGATCCACTCGTCAGTTCCGAAGCCCCTAGTTTGTGCGTGCAATGAGTGCTTGACAACTGTTCGAAAATTGCGTAATTTCACCGCTTTCCTTCTAGTGCTTTTTTTCTAAAATTTTGGAGAGTTTTAGGGTTTTTCATCGCACCGTGAACTCTCGCAAAAAAGTCCAGTATGGAAATACATACCTCACCGTAAGGCGCCACGTCTCGTCGCACCGGGTGGAAATCTCGGCGTGCCGTGCCGACGCAAACATCATGCTTATCAAACCGGATTCACGAAGCGCCAGCCTTTTCGATGATTGATTTTAGCACTTGGGAGCCTAAATAAAGGCGCTTTTTTTCTTGGCCGGTGGCCGGAGACTTTCCCATTCGGCACGTGTGCGGCTCACGTGGCCGCGAGACCTCCTTCCCGGCGGCGATGATCATGTGAGCGGAGAATTGCACCGGCGTGCGACGACGTGACACACGACCGCGAATCCAGTGAACATTACTCACGCGGGTACACTCCATCCACCCGCTTTTCTATGTATTGCATCATTTTTTTATGAACTGCTTTATTCTGGAGGGTATGGATTCGATCGACATGAATCGATCGAAAAGTGAAAACGTGAATCGATCGACATGAATTGATCGACAACGATTCGATCGACGGTTAATTTAAAAAACCCCGTGTCGATTCGATCGAAAAATGAAAACGTGAATCGATAGACGTGCGTCAATTGACACCAATTCGATTGACAGTTAACTCAGAAAACATCGTGTCAATTCGATCGACAAGAATCGATCGAAAATGAAAACGTGAATCAATCGCATCAATCGACACCGATTCGATTGACAAAATACGATCGATTCACGGGCTTGTCAATCGAATCGACACTGGGTTTTTAAATTAAATGTCGATCGAATCGGTGTCGATTGATTCAAGTCGATCGCCTCACGTTTTTGTTTTTCGATCAATTCATGACGATCGAGTCCATACCCTGCTTTATCCTTGGGAGAGGAATTGGGCAGTCGTAACATCGTCACCCTCCGGTCAGAGAATCACAAGCGCCATGCGACGTTTCAAAATTTCCGCCGCCATTTTATTTTTTAACAGAAAAATTGTTCAACGAAGCCCTCCGAAAATTTTACTGAATTTTCTTGTGCTACCGATAAAATTCAGTGAAATTTTCGAACAGATTCAACCAACAATTTTTCTGTAAAAAAATAAAATGACGGCGGAGGTTTTGAAACGCCGTTTGGCGCTTGTGATACTTTGGCGGGAAGGTGACGACATGAGACAGAGGGTATACAAGGATTCCTAAGATTGAACCGGCCGACTGCAGGATTTTGTTTCAAAGCTCAGAACAATACTATTTCCTCTTTTGAGTTCTTTTTCCTTTTTTTAAAAAGAAATCCCCGGTTTCAATGGTTAAAAAGTTCTAATGGAAACAGAAAAAATATAGACCATATTTAAAATTGCCAAGCTCTTGCTCAGAAGTTTCAATTTTTTTTTGGCCTTCTGGAAAGCCAGGAAAATTAGATACATTTTATAGACATATGCAAGAAACTAAAATCACGAATCAAAGTGGCAACACCAAAGCTTAGAGGGTTCATGAACCCAGATTTTCATTCATGAATTGGGCGTGATCAGGTGGGAGCAATTTGCAAATAACAATTGAACTCTTATCGAAAATTCGTCGGCATTTTCATTGTGAATAAGTAATTAGGACTACTTCAACCGTCCGTCTTTCAGACACCGCCGCCGGCGCTTAGAGCCCGATCATTGAGGATTTCGCCGTCTTGTTTACGTCCAAGGGCAAAGGGGCAGCTTAATCGCTGCATGCATTGGCGAATTTTCCTTTTACACTTACGACCTGAAGTACCATCTACATGTGTTGATATATTGATTGAAAATTTTCCGCCAATCCGTATTTTTCATCAATTTTCGTTCGAAGGAAAGTTCCTTTTGAAGGCTTTTCTCAGGCGCAAAAGTTTATTTAACAGATCGTGCTTTTCTGAAAAGAAATGCGAAAAATGTACCCTATTTTACCCCCCATATCAGTTAAATGAGTCATTTTGTTTTGATGAACAGGTATGGCCTTTCATATTGTGTAGGAACTGTGCATGTGGAACTGAGTGATGCACAGTTTTCAGTAAGTAAGTCCGCAGTTTGGGAAAGTTTTTGACATGAATAAATCCTTGAATCTGAACGAATCAAGGACAGCAAAGAAAAATCGTCAAGTGTCGAGACACATTGCTTTTAGTTCAAATCACGACGTTTGTCTTCAACATGCATGAAAGCAACAAACAGCTTTTTGGAGATTATTCACCGTTTCGGCCTTTTTCACAACAGTTCTTAAATTTGGGGAATAGGAGGTAGAATTGGATTGGTCGAGTGGTTATCATCACGTTTTACAATATTTTTCATGAAAATGACTCGTTGTATATCCCAATTCCCAGGACCTTAAATGGTCTTGTATTGAGAAATAAGTGCATGCAATTTTGTTAAAGAGTGTTTTGCACCGATTCAAATTGATCGCCATGAACTTGAAGTACAGTTAATTTCTCACAATGCATTAATTTTTATTTTCATAATGAATTTATCCGAGAAAACCTAGCATAACTCTTGAGCTCAGAGCTTTGGGTTTTAGAATCGTAGTTAACGAATTTTACCAAAATTAAGTTATATATATGTCCCGAATTCTGTCAGCGAGGATGAATGGTATACTTTTAGGGCCTTATATGCACACAATAAAAAACAATGTTTAGCCAATCCCATTACCAGGGGCAACGCACTGAGTCCCAAAAATTGCAATTTTTTCCAGCCAAAGAGATCGTGAAGAGAGAATTTTCTGTTAACTAGTAGAAATTCTACATACTTAAGTTTTTCTCGCTCTATGCCGTGGAGTGAAAATTCAGCATTAATATATGTAGTAAAGAGTATTGTGAAGCCGCAGGCACTGCTGTTCATTCGGTCTTTGGTTCGTTTCCAAAAAGCGACCAGGGTGTGTTGAGTCTAATAATATTACCTCGGATAGTGAGAAAGGTAGCTTTTTAGAAACTTTTTTGAAATTAATAAGCCGTACATCCTTGGTTTGTTTTTTATATTTTTTAAAAAAATTGACGCGGAAAAATCCTTGTTGAAGGACAAAAGAAAATTAGGAATTATTGTGTAGGAGCAGGTGCAAATGGCGACACACTATATATTTATCATATGCGTCGTAAATAAATAATTTCATCAAATTTTCGTGTCACGTTTCCCGCCTCTTGGGCAGACAAGGTGAGCAAATTTAGCACTGAAACTTTCAAGATAGTAGTTTTTATTACAGTATAGAGAATTGATGTGACTTACAAGCTATTAATTGGACATAATTTTGCTCAAAGGAACTATGTAAGAATAAATTAAATCAAAAGGAACCCAGAACCACGCAATTGATACATCTATAGCTCCTATGGATATAGTTCATTTGCACATAGTACCTTTTAGCAGTAATACGTTCAATTAATTGTACACCTTTCCTTAAAAGTAACGAGACATGTGAAGAAATTCTGAAATTTCGCAATACCTGTATCGTAATTGTGTGTCGCATGCTCATGCACGACTTATCAGCAATAACTTTTATTAATATTTTGATCCTATACTTCGACAATAAATTGCGTCTAAAGTAGTGAAAGGTCAGTTCACTAAGTCAATCCAACTGTTACTAAAACTCCTACTTCAGCAGGAATCCGGATGAAAGCTGAAGTTAAAGTAATTTTACGAAACAATGTAAGCATCAACCGAGGTTAATTATTTTATATGTTGCGCATCAGGAACAATCAATAACAAGATTTAAGCATATTTCCGCGGGAGCCGCTGATGTGGGAATCAAAGTGGGAACTTTCCGGTTCTTGGGAATTCCTACCTGATTGTGAGATAAATTTCCCCTAGGCATACTTCAACAGAGAAACACTCGCTCTAACTTACCTGCACAGTGATAACTCGCACTTTCAAAATCCAAACGGAAAAAGTCTGATTAATATGTCGCAAGCAAATAGCGATCGCCGGCAATTCGCAAGCCACCGGTTAATAAATGGAAAAGCATTGAATTCAGAAATAAAGGAACAATATTAGAGTACGGATGATTCTAATTTAAAGGTGTATTGACACTTTTCCCTTTGTAAAAACAAGGTACTATAACAGGCGCACTCTGGGGGCGTGTCGTGAGATCCTTAGTTGGGTTTAGATCGGACATGCAACTGAACTAACTCTGTGACAAAGCGTGGAGTGTCACAAAAACTGAAGGCGCTCCAAGCCGAGATCATGTATTTGAAGGCCCAATCAAACTTTCATTGTACCGATGAGCATTATGGCGATTTATCGAACAAAAAACGCGAACCAATTGCAGATTGCCGGCGATTGCTAATTGCCTGCGACATATATTTATCAAAATGCCTACCTGATTACAGTCCCTAAATTTAGTGGACAGTTTTGGATGTCTGGCAGTAGTAGATGCCAATGAATTTGTATTACAGATGTAACCAGGTGTGCGGTTCTTTCTCTTAGATACTTGCCACCTGCTGTTCTCAGATTTTCTCAGGATCAAATTGTCACCCTTAGACCAAAGTATCACAAGCGCCATGCGACTTTTAAAAATTTCCGCCGCCGTTTTATTTTTTACAGAGAAATTTTTCAACGAGGCTGTCCGAAAATTTCACTGAATTTTCTTCGTGCTGCCGATAAAAGTCAATGACATTTTCAAACAGATTCAACCAAAAATTTCTCTGTAAAAAAATAAACGTCGGAAATTTTTAAACGTCGCATGGCGCTTGTGATACTTCGGCCGGAAGGTGACGGAATGTGTCAAGAAATTTGGTAAACACTACCATTTCTTTTAGCTGTGCTGGTGAATCCGGTGAATTCATATTTCTTGCACTTTCTCTCCCGGGAAACTTCACCCGCACTAATTCAGAGCGTACGCATCCCCGATACCATTTTATTTGAGAATCAGTGGCGTGGCGTGCTTTGCGATATATCGATTGATCTACCATTTAAACCTATGAAAAAGATCGATTATCAAGGCGTTCGCTACGAACACCTTAGTAATCAATTCTTTACAATTGCTTTAAATGGGATAATTATCGATATTCGTCTATCACGCCACAGTAATGTGGCAGCGTGCTTTGCGATATATCGATTGATCTACCATTTAAACCTATGAAAAAAGATCGATTATCAAGGCGTTCGCTACGAACACCTTAGTAATCAATTCTTTACCATTGCTTTAAATGGGATAATCATCGATATTCGATTATCACACCATGCCACCGATGCGAATTTTTGTCAGGCCTGCACCTGCATGGATGCTGTGCACGTAAATTGCAGAGCTCCCAATTTAAAATATTTAATATATTGCAGAACATTTTGAGAATATTTGAAATTTCTTCAAACACACATTTAAAAGCTCAGAGATCGTCAGAATATTTTACGCAGAATGCACTAGTGCAGATTAGTACACGCTCACTCGCATTTGCTACCGTGATACTTACTACTGATGATAACAAATAAACAAATCATGATTTTTCGCGTGCGAAACGTGAGGAAGTACG